>NC_034184.2:15608447-15908447 GCF_002021735.2 Oncorhynchus kisutch
TCTGTGGAGGGAGTAGTACACAGCGTTGTACGAGATTCTCAGTTTCTTGGCAATTTCTCGCAAGGAATAGCCTTCATTTCTCAGAACAAGAATAGACTGACGAGTTTCAGAAGAAAGGCCATTTCTTCTGGCCATTTTGAGCCTGTAATCAAGTGATGGCTGTAATCAAGCGATTGTTGAGAGCCCCGAGACAAAAGTACAAAGGAATTTTATAGCCAGGATACACCCCTTTAAACATACATGACGATCAACAGATGTATAGAATGGGTCGTGCTCTGGAATGACCTTTAGGTTTTATCACCCAAAAGACATGGTAAATCTCCTGTCAGTGCCATCTCCCAGAGGCCCATCCTCAGTAGAACACACACAATAGTTATAAGAATATTATTTTCTGATACATAAAGCAACCATTTGATGCAATAAAAGTATTATAACATAATCTTGAAATGTTCCACCATAGTACGCCTACGTAGATATTCAATTTTTAAAAAATCAAATAAGCCAGTTTCCAGCTTACAATAGTCATTTACAACATTAAATGTTTACACTGTATTTCTGATCAATTTGATGTTATTTTAATGGACAAAAAAAAAGGTGCATTTCTTTGAAAAACAAGGACAATTCTAAGTGACTCCAAACTTTTGAACGGTAGTGTATATAGTGAATATATTGAAAAATCTGGATGCTGATAAAGATAAAAATCTTAGTAGGTTCAAAGAAAAATGATTAATTGGTAGAACAATAACATTTATATAATATACATTTTTCAAATAAAAAAACTGCCTACCAGGATCTCCTTAACCTGTAGCAGGGGGAGGTGGTGGAACACTGTCAGAGGCGTTGTCTGATCTGTCGTGTCAGGGTCAAAGGTCAGGGCGTAGAGGCAGGACTCCAATAGGAGAACAAGGGCGAGGTGTGGGTGGGGCTGGCTGCAGTTAGCCACGCCCAGCCAGTAGAGAGCCAGTAGTCTCTGTGAGGTGAAGACAGAGGGGAGGACGGACTGGAGACAGCCCAGGAGGGTGGATACGGGAAGGGACTGGAGTTTAACCAGAGCCTCTGGGAACTCCACCAGGCTCTGAAAGAAAGAGAAAATGGTTTACTTTATTAAAGCAATGTTACATATGTGCGTTCAGTTTGATTCAACGTTTGCTACGTTGCTTGACGTTTGCACTGAACGACACGTTTACCCAAAACAGTGCACATCGTTCTTCAGCAGCCTTTGCGGTGTTGCCAGATCAATATGGGTGTGACCACTTGAAATCGTAAAATTCGTGCAGAAAACACCATACAAAATCTCCCTCTGGGCCACCATAATCACACTGTTCTGGTCGTTAAATACAGTGCCATCTCCATTGAATTAAACTTTGGAAACCATTTCCTCGTAGTGAACGCACCCATGGTATCAATAGCAGCGAAGGCTTTATTATTTAATCACAATTATTATATGTTTTTTACGAAAAGAAAACACACCCCATAATACACCTGAACATCATCAGTCCTCTGATTTCCATGCCCGGGGATAAAGATATTCTCTGGGCCTGTGGAACTGGTGTTGTTACGCTGCTCTGGAGGGGGCCGTGACTTGGTGCTCTTGGCTCCAAAAGTGACACAATGTTTGTCCTCCACAATCTCGATCTGGTCCTTTGATGGCCACAGCGCCTTCTTGGTTATACTCTGTTCCTCTGATTTAGATAGAGCTTCATCTCCACCCTCGTGCTCCGATGTACACTCCTGTCCTCTGGTGGAACTTGAATCTTCTGACTTAGCTAGAGCTTCCTCTCTGCCCTCCTGCTC
The DNA here is from genome assembly GCF_002021735.2 of Oncorhynchus kisutch. Classification (NCBI taxonomy): domain Eukaryota; kingdom Metazoa; phylum Chordata; class Actinopteri; order Salmoniformes; family Salmonidae; genus Oncorhynchus; species Oncorhynchus kisutch. The sequence goes on from NC_034184.2 coordinate 15,610,242, forward strand.
CAATGAACACTCCAATACTCTGACAGGACTCTGTTCCTCCAACTTAGGTAGAGCTTCCTCTCTGCCCTCATGCTCTGATGTAGACTGCAGTTCTCTGCTGGGACTTGGTTCGTCTGACTTAGCTTTAGCTTCATCTCCACCCTCGTGCTCGGATGTACACTCCACTTCTCTGATGGGACACTGTTCCTCCGACAGAGCTTGAGCTTCTTCTTTGCCCTCATGCTCCAATGAACACTCCACTTCTCTGACAGGACTCTGTTCCTCAGACTTAGCTAGAGCTTCCTCTCTGCCCTCATGCTCTGACGTACATTGGAGTTCTCTGACAGGACTCTGTTCCTCCAACTTAGCTAGAGCTTCCTCTATGACCTCTTGCTCCAATGTACAAGCCAGTTCTCTGATGGGACTTGGTTCTTCTGACTTAGCTAGAGCTTCATCTCCACCCTCGTGCTCTGATATACACTGCAGTTCTCTGATAGGACTCTGTTCCTCCGACTGAGCTAGAGCTTCCTCTCTGCCCTCGTGCTCCGATGTAGACTCCACTTTTCTGATGGGGCTCCATTCCTCCGACATAGCTAGAGTTTCCTTTCCACCCTCCTGCTCCAAAGTATACTCCAGTTCTCTGATGGGACTTGGTTCTTCTGACTTAGCTAGAGCTTCCTCTCCACCCTCGTGCTCTGATATACACTGCAGTTCTCTGATGGGACGTGGTTCTTCCGACAGAGCTTGAGCTTCTTCTTTGCCCTCGTGCTCTGATGCACACTCCAGTTCTCTTACAGGACTCTGTTCCTCCGACTGAGCTAGAGCTTCCTCTCTGCCCTCCTGCGCCGATGTAGACTCCACTTCTCTGATGAGGCTCCATTCCTCCGACATAGCTAGAGCTTCCTCTCTGCCCTCCTGCGCCGATGTAGACTCCACTTCTCTGATGGGGCTCTGTTCCTCCAATTTAGGTAGAGCTTCCTCTCCACCCTTGTGCTCTGATGTACACTGCAGTTCTCTGACAGGACTTTGTATCTCTGACTTAGCTAGAGCTTCCTCTCCGCCCTCCTGTTCCGATGTACACGCCAGTTCTCTGATGGAATTCTGTTCCTCCGACTGAGGTAGAGCTTCCTCTCTGACCTCCAGCTCCGATGTATACTCCACTTCTCTGATGGGGCTCCATTCCTCCGACATAGCTAGAGCTTCCTTTCCGCCCTCCTGCTCCAATATACACTCCACTTCTCTGATGGGGCTCTGTTCCTCCAATTTAGGTAGAGCTTCCTCTCTGCCATCCAGCTCAGATGTATGCTCTAGTTCACTGATGGGACTCTGTACCTCCAACTTAGGTAGAGCTTCAGCTCTGCCCTCATGCTCTGAAGTACGCTCCACTTCTTTGATGGGACTTGGTTCTTCTGACTTAGCTAGAGCCTCCTCTCTGCCCTCCTGCGCCGATGTATACTCCACTTGCCTGATGGCGCTCCATTCCTCTGACATAGCTAGAGCTTCATCTCCACCCTCGTGCTCTGATGTACACTCCAGTTCTCTGACAGGATTCTGTTCCTCCGACTTAGGTAGAGCCTCCTCTCTGCCCTCCAGCTCCGATGTTGACTCCACTTCTCTGATGGGGCTCCATTCCTCCGACATAGCTAGAGCTTCCTTTCCGCCCTCCTGCTCCGATGTCCACTCCACTTCTCTGATGGGACTTGGTTCTTCTGACTTAGCTAGAGCTTCCTCTTTGCCCTCCAGCTCCGATGTACACTCTAGTTCTCTGATGGGACTCCGTTCCTCCGACTTAGCTAGAGCTTCCTCTCTGCCCTCCTGCTCCGATGTCCACTCCACTTCTCTGATGGTCCTCTGTTCCTCAGACTTAGCTAGAGATTTTTCTCTGCCCTGGTGCTCTGATGTACACTGCAGTTCTCTGACAGGACTCTGTTCCTCCGACTTAGCTAGAGCTTCCTCTTTGCCCTCCTGCTCCGATGTACAAGCCAGTTCACTGATGGGACTGTGGTCCTCTGTTCTCCAATCCACTTCTTTACCTGTGCTCTGTTTATTTGCAAATTCTATGGTGTTGTGGGCTGGGCACAGGCTCGGTACTGTGCTGAGGACAGTGTTGTGGACTAGGGGCAGTTTTATTTCTGGTGTTTTGTTGAGGTCAATATCTTTCTGCTGGAGTCCAGTTGACTCCACTGGCTGTAGAACCTGAGTGAGCTTATTGTGAATGATCCTGAAGTCTTGAGTTAGCTCTGTGCTGATGTGATGCACAAACGGCAGCTCACTGACCATAGAGAACACGTGACTGTCTCGGACCAGGGAGTACATGTGACTCTCTCTGACCAATGAGAAGACCTGGCTATCTTTGACCACCGACAGCACCTGACTTTCCCTCACAACCTGACTGGACCAGTTGGAGCTGGCTCCTCCCCCAGCTCCAGGCTGCAGACTCCCAGCCTCTCCCCCAGCTGCGGGCTGCAGAACTCCTGTACCTTCCCAGACCTGCTGCAGGATCCTGGGGGTGGAGCTGCGAAGGAGACGGCCTGTGTCCGGAAACATCCAGGAGAGCCCCCTGCTGACCAGAGAACCCATCCCAGAGACCTCTTCCCCCAGAGAGTCTAGCTCCTGCTCCTCACCAATCCCAGAGATCTGGCATACCCTTCTAACCAGAGCACTTAGTCCAGAGACAGAGAACTGGTTCTCCTCCTTCCGCTCCTCCTCCTCCCTAAACACCCTGCTAACCGGAGTGCCCAGCCTGAAGCTCTGCTCCACCTCTTCCCTCCTAGCCCCAGCATCCCCCTCCTTGTCATTCTCCCTGTGGCCCTCCACCGTCATCCTGGATCGATCCATCATGACACGACTGAACTGGCCCTCCAAAGCCTCTAGTGGTAGGCCGCGTACCGCCTGGCTGCGTCTGTGTCTGTCCTGCCGAGTGGCAGTGTGTGTTGCCTGGCTGCAATTGTGTGTGTCAATCTGAGACAGAGAGGCAGTGTGTGTTGCCTGGCTGTGATTGTCGAGCTGAGACACAGAGGGTGTGTGTGTGTCAAACCGAGAGGGAGAGGTCTGTGTGTATGTTGAGCTGCTGCTGGCCTGTGGGAGGTGGGCACGGTCCGTTCGTTCCTCCGTCCACCCATCTATTCCTCCTCCGTCTCCTCTCTGCAGATAGGATACAGCAGTGCTTAATGAGGTCCCTGCAGGGCCACCGTAGTGGGCTCCGGCACTGGACAGGTCTCCTCTGCAGCAGTCAGTTGCCAGGACCCCTCCCAGGACCCTGCAGCCATCAGGTAGGCCTGACAGGACACCTGGGCTCTTGTTAGCAGGCCCCGGTAGCCCCTTCAGCCCAACGGTACATACATCAGCCTGCTGGACCAGGAGGACAGGTGTCTGCTGGAGGGCCCGGTTCCTTTCCTCGTCCCCAGGTTCAGACCAGGCCTCCTCACCCCAATAGAGTCCTCCCTCTTCCCTCGCTCTACACAGAGGTAGAGCTCCCTCCAGCCACCTATCAGACACTCCAACCCCAGACGCTGATTGATGACACAAGTCCCACTCTTCCACCACCTCTCCTTCCAATCCCTGCTGCAGGCTGTCCCATTCCAAGGCAGTGGGAGTGAGAGTGGGGCTGGAAGTGAGAGTAGGAGTCCCTGTCCGGTGGACTGGGGAGGCCCTGGCCCTCCTCTGGCTCTCTACATTAGTACTACTGCAGGGACGTTCATGGCCCTCAGCCGCACCGAAGCTCCACCCGTTTATCCCAGCCTGCAGAGAGGAGACGGCCTGAAGATTCTGAAGGGCTCCGGCTCCAATCTGAAGAGGTACAGCATAACATGCTGGATGACGAGAGACCGAGACAGGAGCCTCCATAGGCATGGCCTTTGTCTGGGTGAGAGAGAAAAACATGATAAATAACTTCTGCTTCATGTTTCAAATTTTTGAAACAAGTCATTCCTCATAACCAGATAGCCTGTTTGTTTTTAACAGAAATTGTTCATTCGAAAATAAAAGGACTGCTAAGAAAGCCACAGTTAACCCACATTGCCAATGAAAAAAAAAGAACCTTTTCAAGTATTTATTAAAGCATGTCTGTTTTCTTCTGTAGAAAAACATTAATCAAAGCATTAACAAGCCAATGGAGTGAGGATCAGAGAGAGGGGGGGAGCGGGAGAGAGACGGGGAGAGATGTAAATACACTAACGTCTTGCTTTGTGTACAATGTGCTTTCACAAAACGCTAGTCGTTTTCTCTGAGGTGGGCTCTGAAAACCCTGCAGGAAGGTAATGGGTTTGAAATATGTGCATATTAAACAAAGAAAACAAGCCAAGGGAACAGGCATTTCATGCTCCATAAAAGTCTGTATTAGGCTGTGTGTGCGTGCGTGAATGCATTAGGCCGAGGCAGGGGACAGGAGTAGCCATTACATTATTATCTAACAATTTGCAAAGAAGATGTGAAACCCGACCTGACTAGAGCTGAGATGGCGACGTTCAGAGCACTCACATACACATGGAATAATGTATTGGGCATGCTGTGGAGATAGATACGCAGCCTACACCATAGTCTGACAGACAACATGTGAAGTGGGTTTATCTTAAACACTTACTCTCTATTTTACCTTTTTGTTAGAAACATTTTGCAAATTTGCCCCATTGTTAGTTAGTAAAAGGTTTGCCCATCCACTAGCACAGTATCCATCAATGAATGTACGTGTTTATGTCACTGTGTGTGTACGTACCATAACCGTACAGCTCTGTAGTTGAGAGAGCACAGAGCTCCTCTGTTGTCTAGAGTCTCCATTCTCTCCTGCTTCAGCGAACACATCCATCCTGTTGCTGGAGAAGGAGGTAGCCATATAATTAAGAATTAGAACACTAGAAATCATCCATATTGGTAAAGTAATTTAATAGGATCTCGATAAGGCAGCGGTTAAGCCAGAGGACATGGATCTCTCTCTCCCTCTCTAGATCGATAAGACTCTGGGTACTAACTCCTAAACTTGGGATAGGGTTAATTATCAGGTATCCTATTGAAATATTGAGTGCCTAGGTTTAGAGGGTCTACACCAGAAGTTATCTGTAGGAGGAAGGTATAATAGTGTGTGCCATTAAGCTTGGAATGTGCTGAGTGCAGGGAAAGTGATCACGTGGCAGTCATTGATAAGGGGAGAGAGCCATGGATTAGTGATGAAGGGGGTCGAGGTCAGGTCACGTTAAGGGAGAAAGAAAAGTTTACCGGCACATTATTTAGTTTCCTGCCTAGCAGTAGGAGAAATTGACTCAACTCAGCGTAGGAGAAAGGGTTAAATATCAGTGCTTGTGTGAACAATGTCTTTGTCTAATGCAGCTGTATTGATCCTCTGGGAATAAATAAACTTGGTTTAAGCATTCAGTGTCCGTCAAGTTTTTACTCAGAAATTAGAACTTAACAATATATAAAAGACGAGGGGTGGAGGTTCAGAGCAATTGGGGGTTTATCCCGCTGGCAGTAACTTTCTTTTCCAAAAGCGATTTAAATTATTTTCATGCTGTGACACAAGAGACTCATGCACATGTGCAGACACACACACACACTAATAGCGTAATACATTTAGCCCTCGCTAAGTCTGCTGTCAGATATCTTCCTGAGCTGTATATTTGGTTTCGCTCGGTGTTCTCCTCCTCCTCCTCCTCCTCCTCCTCCCCCCCCACTCACAGATAGAGGTTGGGACGCATCCCAGTATTGTACTTTATGTTAATCCTACAATCTACACGCACACAGTGATTCTGCTTCACTTCACAGCTAGGTGAGTGTCTCATAATCCTTATCCAGACATTGGGGCTATTTGCTATTCAAATCGAATAATGTGTGTGTGCGCGAGTACGCGTGCGACACGTTTTACTATACCTTACTAGACGTCCTCATAAGAATCGTAAAACAAACAAGCAAAAATCTAAAGTGTGGACATTTTGCCGGTTCTCACTTGTAAAAAAGGCTATTTTAGGCTTAGAGGTTAAGTTTAAAGGTCAGGGGTTAGAATTGGGGAAATAGTATTTTGAATTGAAACAGATTGTTGATCCCCAAAACGTCCTCACAAGTACAGCAAGACAGTGTGTGTGTGTGTGTGTGTGTGTGTAGTGGGGAGAACAAGTATTTGATACACTGCTGTTCTATAAATGTTCTATAAGATTGAGGTCAGGGCTTTGTGATAGCCACTCCAATAGCTTTACTTTGTTGTCCTTAAGCCATTTTACCACCTCATGATGCCATCTATTTTGTGAAGTGCACCAGTCCCTCCTGCAGCAAAGCACCCCCACAACATGATGCTGCCACCTCCGTACGTCACGGTTGTGATGGTGCTCTTCGGCTTGCAAGCCTCCCCCTTTTTCCTCCAAACATAATTATGGCCAAACAGTTCTATTTTTGTTTCATCAGACCAGAGGGCATTTCTCCAAAAAGTATGATCTTTGTCCCCATGTGCAGTTGCAAACCGTAATCTGGATTTTCTATGGTGGTTTTGGTTTCTTCCTTGCTGAGCGGCCTTTTAGGTTTCCTCCAGCATCTTCACAAGCTCCTTTGCTGTTGTTCTGGGATTGATTTGTACTTTTCGCACCAAACCACGTTCATCTCTAGGAGACAGAACACATCTCCTTCCTGAGCGGTATGATGGCTGCGTGGTCCCATGGTGTTTATACTTGCGTACTATTGTTTGTACAGATGAACGTGGTACCTTCAGGCATTTGGAAATTGCTCCCAAGGATGAACCAGACTTGTGAAGGTCAACAATTTGTTTTCTGAGGTCTTGGCTGATTTCTTTTGATGTCAAGCAAAGAGGCACTGAGATTGAAGGTAGGCCTTGAAATACATCCACAGGTACACCTCCAATTGACTCAAATGATGTCAATTAGCCTATCAGAAGCTTCTAAAGCCATGACATAATTTTCTGGAATTTTCCAAGCTGTTTAAAGGCAGTCAACTTAGTGTATGTAAACGTCTGACCCACTGGAATTGTGATAGATTATTTAACTTTTAATTCACTGTCTGTAAACAATTGTTGGAAAAATTACTTGTGTCATGCACAAAGTAGATATAACAAACTATAGTTTAACAAGAAATGTGTGGAATGGTTGAAAAAAGAGTTAATGACTCCAACCGAAGTGTATGTAAACTTTGACTTCAACTGTGTGTGTGTGTGTGTGTGTGTGTGTATGTATATATTTGTCTGTGTGAGTGTGTCTCGATATACTGTACACACACACACACACACACACACCTCATTTTAGAGCAACCAAAACGATCCCAGTCGTCTCAGTCCATTATCTGTTCAGCCGGGTGTACACTACACGATTTTGGCCATGATTTAGATGTCCCTGACAAAAAAATTGAGATCGGACCAAAAAAAATCCCCATGTCGTTGCTTTCTCTGGGCGCGCAACCGGCACTCGTTTAATTTGAGCAGGTCAAAGACGTAATAGGAAGGGCTCTGAAGTTCACAATCAATGTTATTCAATTCAAAATGTTGGCTAGATATTTCAACTCTGTATGGCAAGCATGAATGTCTGACTGAACATTTATGAGGCTACCATTCTCATCGACAGGCCTGTAGTGGAGATTCAAGTTCCTTGGTGTCCACATCACCAACAAACTAAGATGTGAAGAGGGCACGACCAAACCTACTCCCCCTCAGCAGACTGAAAAGTTTTGGCATGGGTCCTCAAAAGGTTCTACAGCTGCACCGGCAAGAACTGGTTGCATCACTGCCTGGTATGGCAATTGCTCGGCCTCCAACCGCAAGGCTCTACAGAGGGTAGTGCATACAGCCCAGTACATCACTGGGGCCAAGCTTCCTGCCATCCAGGACCTCTATACCAGGCAGTGTCAGAGGAAGGCCCTAAAAATTGTCAGAAACTCACAGGGCCTCCCGGGTGGCGCAGTGGTCTAAGGTACTGCATTGCCATGCTAACTGTGCCACCAGAGATTCTGGGTTCGAGCCCAGGCTCTGCCGCGACCGGGAGGCCCATGGGGAGGCGCACAATTGGCCCAGTGTCATCCGGGTTAGGGACGGTTTGGCCGGCAGGAATATCCATTGCGCACTAGCGACTCCTGTGGCAACGTTGACACGGTCGACAGGTGTACAGTGTTTCCTCCAACACATTGGTGCGGCTGGTTTCCGGGTTGGATGTGTATTGTATCAAGAAGTAGTGCGGCTTGGTTGGGTTGTGTTTCGGAAGACGCATGGCTCTCGACCTTCGCCTCACCTGAGTCCGTACGGGAGTTGCAGCGATGAGACAAGACTAACTACTACCAATTGGATACCATGAAATTGGGGGTAAAAAATTAATAAAAACAATGCAGTGTGCACTGCACCCGGGCTGCCACGGTAGTCACTAGTGCGCAATGAGACAAGGATATTCCTGCCGGCCAAACCCTCCCTAACCCGGACGACACTGGGCCAATTGTCATAGACTTATCTCTGCTACCGCACGGCAAGCGGTACCGTAGCGCCAAGTCTGGGTCCACTTGTAGTGTGCGACACCCGGCTTCAGTTTAGTCTGCGCACCATTACGTGGCAAGACAAAAAAAAGGTGGTTTAATGTGAGAAACTGTCCACCTGGCTTCAGTGTGTGTGGTAACTATGGTGGCTGCATGTTGTCGTATCTGTGTTTTAGCTTTGTTTTGTCTGTCTGCTATCTTTCAGTGTTGGAGATGTGTTGGTTGTATCTATCCCTCTGAACCCCACAAGGATATACGACATCTGAACTTCTCCAAGATTGCATTCTCAACATCACCCACTAGCACGAGCGGACATCCATCTCATTTGACTAGCTCGTCCTCTCCATCTCCTGTCTTCTATCTTTGTCTCCTTCACTCACCCTCCATCTTTTCTCCTCACACTCCCTCGCAGACGCTCCCTCCCACTACATCTCCCTCCATCCTTCTCAATCCCCTCTCCAAATCATATCTTCTGTCTAAAGCCTGCAGGAGAAAGTGCTGTGCCGCTGTTAGGGGACGTTGTCTTGCGGAGTAAATTACAAGTCAGACAGGAGTAGTAGCTGTAACACCAGAATATCAGATCACACAACCAGGCCTAGAAGCCAAAGAACACAAGCCTAATGTGATCCCCCCCCACACAGAGGCTGATAGAAGAGAGAAGCCTGCTGTGTCCTACCATCAGTGGTCTACACGAGAGAGAGAGTGTGTGTGTGTGTGTGTGTGTGTGTTCCCCACTTACACTTCAATTGGCGGGAGCAGTGACAAATGGGTTTTATTTGGTTTTCATGCCAGACAGATGGAGCAATGGGTTTTATTTAGTCTTCATGCCAGACTGATCAACACTAGGCAATAAGCAACGCTGGGCAGGACCACAATGTAAATAAGCCTCCGCCTTTATGGTGTTTAGATCCTCAATTTTTTATTTATGTAACGTCATCTCCGACTGGAGAAGCCTACTAGTCTTATAGGCCCAGTGCATTCAAAAATCATAATTGCACAACAGCTGATGAAACTACCGCCTGTCTTTTTTACAATTTTAAATGGAAAACCGTTACAGTAAGGTATCTAATTGTTACCCAGAAATTAGAATACCCATCCAATGGGTTCAGGTGTGTGTGTGTGTGTGTGTGTGTGTGTGTGTGTGTGTGTGTGTGTGTGTGTGTGTGAACTCACCCAGGATGGAAAAGCCTGGAGAAGTCGGTCAAGGAAAGGCTGGAGAGAAGGCCACTCTGGGAGAAAACATAAGATACACAGTATTACACACACACACACACACACCTTTTCACTAGTAAAAACAACTGGACGTTGCAAACATAAGAGGTCCCACCAAAGGACATCATGGACATAATGGAAACTAAGCTCCAAATGGTTTTGAAAATATGGAGACATCGAACATGCTGTTCCTGATCTAGACCGGGCAATTACAGTGTTTAGTGAGTCAAGTCAATACCCCACATTTTACAGCCTTAAAACGTAATTTAAAAAAATATTACATTAGATGTTTTCCTACCAATCTACTCCACATTTTCTAAGTGAAAGAAAATGTATTGAAATTCTTTCAAATCATAAAAAAATAAGTTATTTCTGTCTACATTTTTCAGCAGGACAATCAAACGAATGCCAAAGTCAGACCAGAATGGCTTTCCAATAGGTGTTGAGTGTTCCAGTCTCAGTCCTGAATTCAATTTGCTTGAAAAGCAGAGAAGTTTAAATCAAAGTTTTATGCACCGAATACAACCTTACAGTGAAATGCTTACTTAAGTACGTTCTTGGATAAGGGCTTGTAAGAAGAATAAGTGTTAAGAAATGATTTACTAAAATGAACAGAAGTAAATTTAAAAAAAGTGACTAAGCATAGTTCGGGTAGCCATTTGATTAGCTGTTCAGGAGTCTTATGGTTTGGGGGTAGAAGCTGTTAAGAAGCCAATTTGGACCTAGATTTACCATTCCGGTACCGCTTTCCATGCGTAACAGAGGAAACATTCTATGACTAGAGTGGCTGGAGTCTGACAATTTTTAGGGCCTTCCTCTGACACCAGTGGAGGTCCTGGATGGCAGGAAGCTTGGCTGGGGCGCAGTCAGAGGCCGAGCAGTTGCCATACCAGGCAGTGATGCAACCATGCTCTCGATGGTGCAGCTGTAGAACCTTTTGACGATCTGAGGACCCATGACAAATCTTTCCAGTCTCCTGAGAGGGAATACACGTTGTCATGCCCTCTTCACAAATGTTTTGGTGTGTTTGGACTATGATAGTTTGTTGGTGACATAGAAACCAATGAACTTGAAGCTCTCAACCTGCTCCACTACAGCCCTGTCGATGAGAATGGGGACGTGCTCGGCCCTCATTATCCTGTAGTCCACAATCATCTCCTTTGTCTTGATCACGTTGAGGGAGAGGTTATTACCCTGGCACCACACTGCCAGGTCTATAGGCTGTCTCGTTGTTGTCAGTCATCAGGCCTACCACTGTGTCGTCGGCAAACGTCATGTTGGAGTCGTGCTTGGCCATGCAGTCATGGGTGAACAGGGAGTAAAGCAGGGGACTGAGCATGCACCCATGAGGGGCCGCCTTGTTGAGGATCAGCATGGTAGATGTGTTACCTACCCTTACCACCTAGGGGTGGCCTGTCAGGAAGTCCAGGATCCAGTTGCAGAGGGAGGTGTTTAGTCCCAGGGTTCTTAGCTTAGTGATGAGCTTTGAGGGCACTATGGTGTTGTACACGAGCTGTAGTCAATGAATAGAATTCTCACGTAGTTGTTCCTTTTGTCCAGGTGGGAAAGGGCAGTGTGGAGTGCAATAGGGACTATGGTGGTCTGCTTGAAACATGTTGGCATTACAGACCCGGTCAGGGCCAGTTTGAAAATGTCAGTGTAGACATTCGCCAGTAGGTCAGCGCATGCTCGGAGTACACGTCCTGGTAATCCGTCTGGTCCTGCGGCCTTGTGAATGCTGATCTATTTAAAGGTCTTACTTACATCGGCTACGGAGAGCGTGATCACAGTCATCTGGAACAGCTGGTGCTCTCATGCATGCTTCAGTGTTGCTTGCCTCGAAGCAAGCATTGAAGTAATTTAGCTCGTCTGGTAGGCTAGTGTTACTGGGAAGCTCGCGGCTGTGCTTCCCTTTGTAGTCCGTAATAGCTTGTAAGCAATGCCACATCCGACGAGTGTTGGAGCCGGTGTAGTACGATCAAATCTTAGTCATGTATTGACGCTTTGCCTGTTTGATGGTTCGTCGGAGGCCATAGCGGGATTTCTTCTGAGTTCCGGGTTCGAGTCCTGCTCCTTGAAAGCGGCAGCTTTACCCTTTAGCTCAGTGAGGATTTTGCCTGTAATCCATGCATGTAGGTACAGTCACTGTGGGGACAACATCATCAATGTCCTTATTCACGAAGCCAGTGACTGATGTGGTGTACTCCTCAATGCCATTGAAAGAATACCGGAAACGTCTAGTCTGTGCTAGCAAAACATTCCTGTAGCTTAGCATCTGCGTCATCTGAGCGCTTCCATATTGAGCGAGTCACTGGTACTTCCTGCTTTAGTTATGGTCAGATTTGCCAAATGGAGGACGAGGGAGAGCTTTGTACACATCTCTGTGTGTGGAGTAAAGATGGTCTAGAGTTTATTTCCCCTCTGGTTGCACATGCTGGTAGAAATTATGTAAAACTGATTTAAGCGTTTCCCTGCATTAAAGTCCCCGGCCACTAAGAGCGCAGACTCTGGATGCTTATGGCTTTTACAGCTTGTTGAGTGTGGTCTTAGTGCCAACATCGGTTTATGGTGGTAAATAGACAGCTATGTAAAATATAGACCAAAATTCTTGGTAAATAGTGTGGCCTACTGCTTATCATGAGATACTCTACGTCAGATGAGAAAAACCTTGCGACTTCCTTAATATTAGATTTTGTGAACCAGCTGTTATTTAACAATAGACAGACCGCCACCCCTTGTCTTACTGGAGGCAGCTGTTCTATGTTGCCGATGTATGGAAAACACAGCCAACTGTATGTTATCCATGTCGTCGTTCAGCAACATCAGATATTACAGTTTTTAATGTCCCGTTGGTAGGTTAGTCTTGATCGGAGCTCATCGATTTTATTATCCAATGATTGCACGTTGGCTAATAGGACTGATGGTCGAGGCAGATTTCCCACTTGCCTTCGGATCCTTACAAGGCATCCCAAACTACGTCTCTGATATCTCTGTCTCTTCAAGCGATTGACAGGGATGTGGGCCTCGTCCCGGTGTCTGAAGTAAATCCTTTGCGTCGACTCATTAAAGAAAAAAATCTTCATCCAGTGCGAAGGGGAGTTATCGCTGTCCTGATATCCAGAAGCTCTTTTCGGTCATAAGAGACGTTGGCAGAAACATTATGTAAAGTAAGTTAAAAATAACAATAGCACAATTGGTTAGGAGCCCCTAAAAACGGCAACCATCTCCTCCGGTGCCATTGCTGTCCAATGATTCCCAAATTTATTGAGCAATTGGACTGAATCTTTTTATTTAATTTTATATATGTTGACCTAAGAGTTGGTACAATCTTATTCAATAGGATTTACAGATGGAATGGCTGCCAAAAGGTGCTTACAGCAAGTATTAACTGTTGATTCGTTTTTTTATTCATTTGGAAAATGACCTATAATTTCTCTTTGGCTTTGAAAATGTGGAGAAGGTTGTGTAGGTCAGTAGGAGAAAATCCAATTTACTCCCATTTTAGTTTTAAAGGCAGCAACATGTGAAGAGGGGTGTGTAGACTTTCACGAGGCACTCTGATTGAACATATTGAAACAATTTATCTTAATTTCATCCCCACAAATGCATACAGGAAGGAAGACTCACATAACTCAACTTCTTTTTGTGATCCACTTTTATTACCCAATTTAAAATAATGACGATTTTTTTGTGTCCACAATACAAATGAATAACTACAAAATGTGAGCACTAGAATTGTTGGTATAGAAACTCTTGCATCAGTCACTGGCTTCATGAAATATACTCTACATTAAAATGACTTAACAACCTGGAACTCTTATCATTACCTGCTGAACCTGCCTCAGTAAATGGATGTCAGCGTCCCAAATGGAACCCTATTCCCTACAAAGTGCCCTATGGTCCCTGGTCAAAAGTAGTACACTATAAAGAGCACTGAGCCTGGAACCTGACAGTTACAGCCCATTATCCAAAGAAGCAGTTCGGTAACACTTTACAGTACTTAAACCAGCAGGTATATAATGCATTTTAATTCAGTTAGACTAGACTTGTCATAAGCATACAATATATGACCCCCTTATGTCTTAGAATCATCTCATGATCCTGACTAAATACCAGCCACTTTGAGAGCATATTATATGCCTTATAAGACATTAAAATAAATACTTGTTGATAACAAGCTATGAAGTATTATGCCAGCAGGTGTTACCAGAAGTGCTTCACATCTCTGTGTGCGTATGTGGTGTCCACAGACATGGTGAAGTAGGAGGAGATACAGTATTTACAGTGATAGCTTCGAGGAAGTGGAAGATGCATTTCTTTGAAGATGTGTTTTTTCCTTGTTTGATATATAGCCGACGGCACAGCACTAATTATGACTCCGAGATGAAGAAATGCAAATTACTTTACGTACTGGGTTAGATAAACTTGAGCAGAAATCACAAGCTAACTGATCAAAAACAGGAAAGTTAGGGAAATGTAAGGTTATGTTCTGGGCTGGAGTTTACTCTGGTCTGGAAATAAGAGTTGGTTGGGTTGCAAGGACTGGTTTCCCAAAAATATTAATACAAAACTAGCCCTGGAATAAAGAGCATGCTCAATGTAAATTGTCTATTGAAAGTGTTTTTTAGTCCAGGGATAGGCTTAGTCGGTGTCAGGGAACCTGGCTCTAAGAGAATAAGAGCAGTTGTGGTGTGGTCTGGGGGGTTTGGGTTAGTAAGAGCGGTTGTGGTGTGGTCTGGGGGGTTTGGGTTAGTAAGAGCGGTTGTGGTGTGGTCTGGGGGGGTTTGGGTTAGTAAGAGCGGTTTTGGTGTGGTCTGGGGGGGTTTGGGTTAGTAAGAGTGGTTGTGGTGTGGTCTGGGGGGTTTGGGTTAGTAAGAGCGGTTGTGGTGTGACTCACCCTGCATTGCTCTCTGAGATGTGCAGCTTCTTTAGGATGGTTGAAACGGAATATAGTCCCTCTACCTAGCTGGATTACTGCACCTGAAACCAACCAGACACAGAGACAAACATGCTCAATGTAAATGGCACATAAGTTATTATACCGTGAACAAAGTTTTACATCGATGGTTGGTTTCCTGGACACAGATCAAACTTAGTCCTGGACTAAAGAGAATCTCTTTTGAAATAGCTTTTTAGTCCAGGACTAAGCTTGATCGGTGTCTGGGAAACCAGCCCTGAGTTGAGTGCTATGTCAGTTGATGGTTGGTAATTGGAACATTATTAAAAGCTGATAGTGGGTTCAGTTTTAGTGGGAGGCACACAACACATCTCTCCCAAATGTTGTTAAGATTAAAGTGCTGCCTCTTCACCTCTTCTCATGGTATCCACTTCAAATTCCTGCATTCTGTCTCCCTCTGAAGCATTCAGTGTTACCAGTCAGGAGTGGCTGTGAACCACGCTCCCATCCCTTCTCCACAGGGCAGATGACATTTCTTTTACTAAACATTTGAGGACGAGAGGCCTTGGAAAAAGCCCTGAACAAAGCTCCAGGCCTCTCCGGTCAATTGGCAGATGGGGGTGATAGCAGAGTGGGTTCTGAAGTAGAGAACAGGATCAACCTTTACAGAAAAGTGGGAATAGAGCCAGCCAGGCAGGCAGAGAGCTGAAGAGCTAACTTTGGCCCCAATAGAAAAACCCACTATTCAGTTAGCTCTGCCAGGTCTGTCTGAGAGCTTCTTTTTTTTCCATCGTAGCCTCGCTTACACCAACCCGCTCTGACTCAGAAATATAAAGAACAGCTGTGTGTGTGTGTGTGTGTGTGTGTGTGTGTGTGAGAGAGAGAGGATATAGAGGAGAAAGAGTGAGAGTCCCAGCACCCCACATCAAAAGGTCCCTGCCACTACTCCTTCATAGCCATTTCAAATTGACCCAAAAGTCCCCCCGAAGCAACTGCATCTCAGGCCATTTGCTACACAACAAATGATAGTAATTTCTGCTCCTGTTGCAGCTCAGGTGCATTGTCACTCGTCAGAAGCCATTAATCAAAGCAAGATTAGTATTTTATGCACAGAAAGAAGGAGAGAGAGTGCCTGTGAGAAAGAGAGGAGACCTGGAGAAAATCTTGTAAGTGTGAGCCTGCTAGATATATAAGCCCCCAATATCAGCCTCTATTCCATAGCTTTACAACACATCCTAGGGTTTTTCTAGCCTATTACCTTCGGTAAATCACCCAGCCGGGGTCTTGACTAAAGCCAATCATGTCAGAGAGATTGTGTACTTCATGGCAATGTATTCACTTTACCACGGCAAAGGACTGAGAAAATGAGTAAAACTTTTTCTATTTATTTGTCAAGTTGCCTGAAAGTTAAGAGTTGTGTTGTCTAGTCCCAAAGTAAGGGGAAAGATGAGGTCTCCAAAGCTGGAGCAGCCTTTTCAGGTTTAGCATGTCTTCCAAGTTCACACAGGCTCATTGAAAGAGAGGTGTGCCGGTTTAGATTATAGGTACAAATGTCCCAGTACCCCAGTTAGAGGACGTAAATGACCAGTCGCAAAGTTTGTGAGCCTCAAAGTTTGTGCCCCCAACTCCCAGGGTCAGAGAGAGGATTTTGGACACATTATCTTGCAGAGTCTCCACACACGACCGGGAGATGAGAGACGACACACACACACACACACACACACACACACACCATTACCCTGTGTCAGCTGACAGGGCTGGGTCGTCTCCAGTCTGTTGACAGAGCACAGCGCCCCCGTCTGGGGGATCAGAGTCACAACTCCATCACGGTTCTCAAACACACAGTGTTCCTCCAGGAGACCAGCACCATGGAGCACTGCATGGTGGGAGACAGGGTTAGGGGTCAAAATTCAAAAACTGTGTTCCTCCTGCAGAACAATACCATGGAGCACTGCAGGGAATAAAGGGAGGGAAGCGGTCAGAGGTTGATGTAGAAAAAGCACGAGTTTAAGGGGGTCAGTTAAGGTGAGGATCACTTATCTTGATCATATAATGAGCAAAAAAAATGAGTGCCTAATGCTCTGGAATAACAGTAAACTCGCATGAACCCGAAGCAACAACCCACAGCAGATATCCTGTCTGCCTACTGACTCACCAATATCCGGATTGGATGAAGCCTCGTCTCGACCCACCAGCGTCCTGCCCTCCTGCAATCAGATCACAAGGCCAATGTCATTAGGTCTGCCTGATCGTAAGCTGATTTGCTCACGGGAGAATCCAAATCTAAGGATGCATCCCAAACGGCACCCTATTCCCTATATAGTGCACTACTATGGCCCTGGTCAAAAGGAGTGCACTTTAAAAGGGAAGAGGGTGACATTTGGGATGTAGACTAAGAGACCAGTAGTGGATAAACTAATATGGATTTTCCACATTTAGCAGTAGTTTTAAAACAAGCTACATTATTGGCTAGTACCACAGACCCATTGTGAAAGTACACTGAGTGTACAAATCATTAGGAACACCTGCAATGACAGACTGAGCAGGGGAATCCAGGTGAAAGCCATGATCCCTTATTGATGTCACTTGTTAAATCCACTTCAATCAGTACAGATAGGACAGAGGTTAAAGGAGTTTTAAGCCGTGAAACAATTGAGACATGGATTGTGTATCTGTGCCATTCAGTGGGTGAATGGGCAAGACAAAATATTTAAGTGACTTTGAATGGGCAATAGTAGTAGATGCCAGGCACACCGGTTTGTGTCAAGAACTGCAATGCTGCTGGGTTTTTTCACGTTTTTTCTCGTGTCTATGAAGAATGGTCCACCACCCAAAGGACATCCAGCCAATGACAACTGTGGGAAGCATTGCAGTCAACATGGGCCAGCATCCCTGTGGAATGCTTTTGACACCTTGTAAAGTCCATGCCTTGACAAATTGAGGCTGTTGTGAAGGCACAAGGGAGTGCAATTCAATATTTGGAAGGTGTTCAAAAATGTTATACACTCAGTGTATACAGTATACTCCATATACAGTGGGGAGAACAAGTATTTGATACACCACCGATTTTGCAGGTTTTCCTACTTACAAACCATGTAGAGGTCTGTAATTTTTATCATAGGTACACTTCAACTGTGAGACGGAATCTAAAAAAAAATCCAGAAAAATCACATTGTATGATTTTTAAGTAATTAATTAGCATTTTATTGCATGACATAAGTATTTGATACATCAGAAAAGCAGAACTTAATATTTGGTACAGAAACCTTTGTTTGCAATTACAGAGATCATACGTTTCCTGTAGTTCTTGTCCAGGTTTGCACACACTGCAGCAGGGATTTTGGTCCACTCCTCCATACAGACCATCTCCAGATCCTTCAGGTTTCGGGGCTGTCGCTGGGCAATACGGACTTTCAGCTCCCTGCAAAGATTTTCTACTGGGTTCAGGTCTGGAGACTGGCTAGGCCACTCCAGGACCTTGAGATGCTTCTTACGGAGCCACAACTTAGTTGCCCTGGCTGTGTGTTTCGGATCGTTGTCATGCTGGAAAACCCAGCCACGACCCATCTTAAATGCTCTTACGGAGGGAAGGAGGTTGTTAGCCAAGATCTCGGGATACATGGCCCCATCCATCCTCCCCTCAATACGGTGCAGTCATCCACCAAAGAATGATGTTTCCACCTCCATGCTTCACGGTTGGGATGGTGTTCTTGGGGTTGTACTCATCCTTCATCTTCCTCCAAACACAACGAGTGGTGTTTAAACGAAAAAGCTCAATTTTTGTCTCATCAGACCACATGACCTTCTCCCATTCCTCCTCTGGATCATCCAGATGGTCATTGGCAAACTTCAGACGGGCCTGGACATGCACTGGCTTGTGCGCTGCAGGATTTTAATCAATGAGGGCGTAGTGTGTTACTAATGGTTTTCTTTGAGACTGTGGTCCCAGCTCTCTTCAGGTCATTGACCAGGTCCTGCCATGTAGTTCTGGGCTGATCCCTCACCTTCCTCATGATCATTGATGCCCCACGAGGTGAGATCTTGCATGGAGCCCCAGACGAGGGTGATTGACCGTCATCTTGAACTTCGTCCATTTTCGAATAATTGCGCCAACAGTTGTTGCCTTCTCACCAAGCTGCTTGCTTATTGTCCTGTAGCCCATCCCAGCCTTGTGCAGGTCTACAATTTTATCCCTGATGTCCTTACACAGCTCTCTGGTCTTGGCCATTATGGAGAGGTTGGAGTCTGTTTGATTGAGTGTGTGGACAGGTGTCTTTTATACAGGTAACGAGTTCAAACAGGTGCAGTTAATACATGTAATGAGTGGAGAACAGGACTGCTTCTTTAAAAAAAACGAACAGGTCTGTGAGAGCCGGAATTCTTACTGGTTGGTAGGTGATCAAATACTTATGTCATGCCATAAAATGAAAATTAATTAATTAAAATCATACAATGTGATTTTCTGGATTTTAGTTTTAGATTCAGTTGAAGTGTACCTATGATAAAAAATTACAGACCTCTACATGCTTTGTAAGTAGGAAAACCTGCAAAACCGGCAGTGTATCGAATACTTGTTCTCCCCACTGTATGTATTTGTCTTACTCACTTTTAAATGATAGAGAATGATGCCAGTGCTGAGAAGATCATCATCGATGCCGATTAAGTGAGGTAGTTTGGAGTCCATGACCACACCTATACCCTGCTTCCTCAGAGCTACAGTCTCCTCCTATATAGTAGCAGACACAGAACAGGGTAGTACTACTATTATGATAACATGTTAACCCAGCATTACGCCTATGCCCTGCTTCCTCGGAGCTACAGTCCCCTATATAGCAGGAGATTAATAGACAGGTGAGGTAAGTCCAACACTGTCGTCTCATACACACCAACATTCGAAGGTTTGGGATCACTTAGAAATGTCCATGTTTTTGAAAAGCACATTTGTCCATTACAACATCAAATTGATCAGAAACAGTGTAGACATTGTTATTGTTGTAAATGACTATTGTAGCTGGAAACTGATTATTTCTATGGAATATCTACATAGGCGTACAGAGGCCCATTATCAGCAACCATCACTCCTGTGTTCCAATGGCACGTTGTGTTAGCTAATCCAAGTTTATCATTTTAAACTTGGAAAACCCTTTTGCAATCATGTTAGCACAGCTGAAAACTGTTGTACTAATTAAAGAAGCAATAAAACTGGCCTTTATTTTGTATTTCACCTTTATTTAACCAGGTAAGCCAGTTGAGAAGTTCTCATTTGCAACTGCAACCTGGCCAAGATAAAGCAAAGCAGTTCGACACATACAACACAGAGTTACACATGGGATAAACAAAACATACAATAGACTAGTTGAGTATCTGGAGCATCAGCACAGTCAGTCAGTCAAAGACACAGAATCAGACACAGTCAGGGTCACAGTCACAGTTCGATTACAAGCTCAAAATTGCCCAAAAGAAATACATGTCTTCTGAAACTCGTCAGTCTATTCTTGTTCTGAGAAATAAAGGCTATTCCATGCGAGAAGTTCTTTCAAAAACAAGGACATTTCTAAGTGACTCCAAACTTTTGAACGGTAGTGTAAGTTAGACACAGAGGGTCATACATAGTCAAAAGACACATACAGCGTTACATGGTCGCTGCACATATCACTGCATACCGCATAAAATACACAAGAGTTCAGAGGCCTTGCTTTAACAAAGTTAACCATTTTCACTGTAGTGTACAAAACGTCTTTCAAGCTGTCAGGCATTCCCTTGGCAGCAAGAGCCTCTCGGTGGATGCTGTAGTGTACCCAAGTGGCGTCAGGGAGCAACTGCTTGTACGTGCATTACCACTCCACTATTTTGTGGCTTTTGTGCCATCACAGTGCATATACCAACACATCTTGACCAGTCCATTTGATGTCACAAAGTTCTCCAGTACTTAAAAAATATCCTCCTCCTGGTTTCCAGTGGTTTGCAGAAGAGGATGTCTTCCTTAATTGACCCGTGCCTTCAGAAACGAACAGGGTATAGCGTGCCTTCAGAAACGAACAGGGTATAGCGTGCCTTCAGAAACTAACAGGGTATAGCGTGCCTTCAGAAACTAACAGGGTATAGCGTGCCTTCAGAAACTAACAGGGTATAGCGTGCCTTCAGAAACTAACAGGGTATAGCGTGCCTTCAGAAACTAACAGGGTATAGCGTGCCTTCAGAAACTAACAGGGTATAGCGTGCCTTCAGAAACTAACAGGGTATAGCGTGCCTTCAGAAACTAACAGGGTATAGCGTGCCTTCAGAAACTAACAGGGTATAGCGTGCCTTCAGAAACTAACAGGGTATAGCGTGCCTTCAGAAACTAACAGGGTATAGCGTGCCTTCAGAAACTAACAGGGTATAGCGTGCCTTCAGAAACTAACAGGGTATAGCGTGCCTTCAGAAACTAACAGGGTATAGCGTGCCTTCAGAAACTAACAGGGTATAGCGTGCCTTCAGAAACTAACAGGGTATAGCGTGCCTTCAGAAACTAACAGGGTATAGCGTGCCTTCAGAAACTAACAGGGTATAGCGTGCCTTCAGAAACTAACAGGGTATAGCGTGCCTTCAGAAACTAACAGGGTATAGCGTGCCTTCAGAAACTAACAGGGTATAGCGTGCCTTCAGAAACTAACAGGGTATAGCGTGCCTTCAGAAACTAACAGGGTATAGCGTGCCTTCAGAAACTAACAGGGTATAGCGTGCCTTCAGAAACTAACAGGGTATAGCGTGCCTTCAGAAACTAACAGGGTATAGCGTGCCTTCAGAAACTAACAGGGTATAGCGTGCCTTCAGAAACTAACAGGGTATAGCGTGCCTTCAGAAACTAACAGGGTATAGCGTGCCTTCAGAAACTAACAGGGTATAGCGTGCCTTCAGAAACTAACAGGGTATAGCGTGCCTTCAGAAACTAACAGGGTATAGCGTGCCTTCAGAAACTAACAGGGTATAGCGTGCCTTCAGAAACTAACAGGGTATAGCGTGCCTTCAGAAACTAACAGGGTATAGCGTGCCTTCAGAAACTAACAGGGTATAGCGTGCCTTCAGAAACTAACAGGGTATAGCGTGCCTTCAGAAACTAACAGGGTATAGCGTGCCTTCAGAAACTACCCTTGATGTTTTCCACATTTTGTTGTGTTACAGCTTGAATTTAAAATTGATATATTGAGATTGTCACTGGACTACACAAAATACCCCATAATGTCAAAATGGAATTATGCTTTCAGAACAGTTTAAAAATTTATAAAAAATGAAAAGCTGAAATGTCTCGAGTCAATAATCATTCAACCTATGTTATGGCAAGCCTAATTAAGTTAAGGAGTAAAGATTTGCTTAAGTCACATAAGTTGCATGGACTCACTGTGTTCAACATGATTTTTGAATGATTACCTGATCTCTGTACCCCACACACAGATAATTGTAAGGTCCCTCAGTTGAGCAGTGAATTTCTAACAAAGATTCAACCAAAGACCATGGAGGTTTTCCAAGGGCACCTATTGATAGATGGGAAAAAAATAAAAATACCAAAGCAAACAGTATATTAATTATAATTAGATTTTCTAGCACTACACCCAGTCACTAAAGATGCAGGAGTCCTTCCTAACTCAGTTTTCGGAGAGGAAGGAATCTGCTCAGGGACCATGAGGCCAATGGTGACATAAATACAGTTAGAGTTTAATGGCTGTGATAGCAGAAAACTGAGGATGGAACAACATTGTTACTCCACAATACTAGGGAAAGGGGGATACCTAGTCAGTTGTACAATGCATTCAACTGAAATGTGTCTTCCGTATTTAACCCAACACCTCTGAATCAGAGGTGCGGGGGGCTGCCATAATCGACATCCACGTCGGCAGCGCCCGGGGAACAGTGGGTAAACTGCCTTGCTCAGGGGCAGAATGACAGATTTTTACCTTGTCAGCTTGGGGATTCTATCCAGCAATCTTTCAGTTACTGGCCCAATGCTCTAACTACTAGGCTAATATCCTAAATGACACTGAAAAGGAAGCCTGTACAGAATAAAAAATATTCCGAAAACATGCATCCTGTTTGTAATAAGGCACTAAACTGCCAAAAAAGAAGTGGCAAGTAAATGTACTTCATGTCCTGAATACAAAGCATTATGTTTGGGGCAAATCCAACGTCACTGAGTACCACTTCATATTTCCAAGCATGGTGGTGGCTGGAGCATGTTATGGGTATGCCCGTCATCAGGAAGGACTAGGGAGTTGTTTGTATTTTTATACAAAATAATCAGAATAGAGCTAATCACAGGCAAAATCCTAGAGGAAAACTTAGTTCAGTCTGCATTCCAACCGACACTGGGAGAAAAATTCACCTTTCAGCAGGACAGTAACCTAAAACAAGGCAAAAACAAAATAGACTGGAGTTGCTTCCCAAGACAACATTGACTGTTCCTGAGTAGCCAAGTTAATACGGCTTGAAAAGGCAAAACCTGAAAATGGTTCTCGCAATGATCAATAACCAACTTAACAGAGAATGAAGAATTTTCCAGGTATGGTAAAGCTCTTACAGACTTAGACAGCTTTAGTCTATCATGTATTGACTCAGGGGTGTGAATACTTAAATATTTCTGTACAAAAATGTCTAAAAACATGTTTATGTGGTAGTGTGTAGATGGGTGAGAGAAACAAAAAGTTTGCTATTATGAATTCAGGTTGTAACACCACAATGTGGAATAAGTCAAGGGGCAGGAATACTTTCTGAAGGCACTGCATGTTGCCCTCCTAGTAATCAAATCGTATTTGTCACATGCGCCAAATACAACCTTACAGTGAAATGCTTACTTATAAGCCCTTTATATAACAAGTGATGTGTTTTCTCTGTGCCAAATTATCTTTCAATGCACCATCTTCCCAAGGAAAGATTGAAGGATCGGGTGAATATGAATAATTTTTTGAACAATTTCATGGCCATATCAACCATTTTCCTTTTCGAACATTTTTAATTTATTCACAGAAACCTCCATGTCAAACACTGACTAATAGAAGGGTTTTTAACGTCCATACGCCACACACACACGAGTCTGATTAATGCTACCCTATAGTGTGTGTGTGTGTGTGTGTGTGTGTGTGTGTGTGTGTGTGTGTGTGTGTGTGTGTGTGTGTGTGTGTGTGTGTGTGTGTGTGTGATGAATGCTGCCCTATAGTGCTGACATTCACATTACAGGCAGTCACACCCCCACGTTAGCCTTTGGTCGCATCAGAAACTCAAGTCAGCCTCAAATCAATGAATGTTCAGGTGGAAAGATCCATGCCGCTTGTCCAGAAATCACTGCTAAATATGTATTTAATGCATTTGAGGTTTCTGCACGTCAGAAGAGGGTGATAAGAGGCAGGATAAATGGAATTGATATGTGGAAGACATTTTTAAAGCTTTAGTACAGAGAGATACAATTCTACATTTCCATCGGCGATCTGTCTGCTTCACTGCCCACAGTATGGGAGCTGGGCTAATGTCAGGAAACTGTCCTGAGAGAGGGAGTCGACAGCCGTGTGTGTGTGTGTGTGTGTGTATATATATTCTATAATAGAGGCTGAAAAACAAACAGAATACAAGTCACCAGTGTTATGACTATTGACATTGATGAAATGGCACCAGACATTAAAAACAGAGCAGACTTCCCACCTTGGGTTCAAGACTAAATGGCCTTTTCCCTTCAGTCAGTGGCTCCTGCTGAATAACAAACTAACTCCTTCAGTGTGTGTGTGTGTGTCTCATCTCCCAGTCCTGTCTCAGTGAAGTGACACAGTGCATTAATCTGCCAGGCTCCTCTCTTCACCTCTAATGAAGTCTGTGAAGGAACCCTTTAATTAACTACAAGCCTGGAAACACACTTCCCTGAGACAGGATGGGTAGATGAGATTCTCTTTCTTAGTCAGACCAAATCAGAGTATAGGGCCAGGCCATGCAGCATGATGCCACTCTCCATCCCTTGATTGAGGCAGGTGGTGGACGTAATTATCTTTTGGGCAAGCTTGGGCACAAACACTCACACACACCTCATCTATCAGCCAGGCTTGGGCAGCATTTAAACTCGCATTAAAATTTCACCCAACTGCAGATGATGGCTTTCATGCATTTGTGAGCACTTCCACTCAGAGTTTCCCTACTTCACTTTACATAAATTAAAAGTAACTCCACTGCAAGGTCAGCCCACCACCTGTCCATGAGAGCTCTGATGAGAGCTTCTATCCATCAGAGAGCTATGATGAGAAAACTAGTGAGTAAGATTTCCAATATATTTTATAAAATATGGCACAAACTTTACTTAATCCGTCAGGAGCCCACACATCAATAAAAACTCCTCCCACAGAGATAGCAGAGGGCAGAGTAGGGTAGTAGGCCATCTCAAAATGAAACAGTATTGCGGTAACTTGGGGTAATATCTCTCCAAAGAAGTTGAAATTAAGTTCACACATCACAGATATTTGCATTATTGGGTTTTATATTTAGGAGATGCAACAAAATGCTTGAGGCTTTGAGAGCAGACATTGCATTATTAGAATGTCACCCAACTGCAGATGTCTTTAAAGCTAGACTCCATAATGGTGAAACTGACATGTCTGTTCTCGATATTTAAACAAAAAGGTTACTGCTAGCGCAGTTTTTTTACACCTCCGACATCATTGCACACACACACACCATAGAACAGCAGCAAAGGTACTGCAACAACAAAAAATTACGATGTGCAACGCTCCCCAGCTCTGCTTCGGCAACAAAACAATAATTGACGTGGGAAGGACAGTTGCGCCGTATCCCCTACATGCAGATTCCATCTTTAAATGGGTTTCTGAGCATCTCCAGACACCTAGGAGTTTCCCTACTTTACTCTACATATCAAACAAACAAACAAACAAACAAACTACACAGTTGGACAGCAAAGCACCTGTCCAGCTTGCAAGAAAGTCACCAGTCTGTCCAGCTCACGTACAGAAACCCATACTGAAACACTTCAATAAAAAAAGCACAAGACTTCTCCATTCGGGGCAGGTCTAAGGGAAGTCGCCAAAGACATTAGAATGAAGCTCATAGATTACAGATCTAGGCATTAATGGGATTTACTGTGGACTTGATTGAAGTTAAGGGCTCAAAAACAGCAGCAACTTGAATGCTTATTGATTTCCACTGCGAGTCAAGTCGAGTCAAGCCATCTGAAATTGAGCTCTATCGCTCATGTAAAGGTTATAGATAGAACAATCACAAAGGTCATCTCAAATGATACATCAAGGCCTAACTGCTGACAGGGTGGATACTAGAATGTCATGAAATCCCTTAATGATTAAATATAATGTAGAAATGACAGACCAAAGACAATGGCGGAATAACCGAAGACAGTCTGTGGGGATGACCCAGATATTTATAAAATATTTAATGTTGTGTATATTACATGTTTTATTTGAAGACTGTTCATTCCAAGTTATAATCTCATCTCTTTAGAGCTACTGCGTATGCTCTGACAGAAATCACAATTTTGTAGTTCTTCAAAATCACTTTGATCATGTATTTTCAGGTAGAGATACCTCATGAAGCAACAGCAGCTCTATCTAGATCTCCTCACGATCGATCACGGATTACTGTCTCTTCTGTAGCAGGCGTATGGTCTTTTGAAACAGACCGGACAAGTAGATGCGCAATGTAGTTAATTACCATTTTGTATGCGGTAAACTACATAGAATATTAGCCTGATGGAAACTACAACTCCCTACTACATTGCATCTTCAGGATGGATGCGATTTCTCTCTAGAGAAACTGTGCGATGTGTGCTTTGAGCTGACAGAAAATAAATAGAAAGAAATGGAATTCAACTTGTTGTTTAAAAACTGAAAAAATATATAATAATAAATAAATAAATATATACACACACACACACAATATAGGGAATAGGGTGCCATTTGGGAGTATCAGAAACCAATGTTTACATGTATTAATCTCTACTGTCCGATGTGCTTAACATAGCACGATCAAAAGGAGTCTGATGACATAGACAGACACACACACACAGACAGAGAGAGATTCATCCAACCCAAGTAACAGTTCCGTTGGCACTGGCTCTCATGACAATATAAAACTTCCAGAAAGTAACAGTCTCCCTTTCCGCAAATCAAGAGGGCAAAGCTCCTCATATTTTTTCATCATGTTTTTCATTCCAAGAGTGTGTCCCAAATGGTACCCTATTCCGTATATAGTGCACTTTTTAAACTAAAGTAGGGCACGATATAGGGGATAGGGCTACATTTGGGATGCAACCAACACTACAAGAACAGGTTTGCAATCATCTGCGCCACCTCTCCCCAAACATGTGCAGGTACATCCTGCAAATCTTGTGTGTGCATGCGTGAAAGGATACAGAAGGAAATGAGAACATTTTGGAATCTTTCTCCCTCCACCTCTTCCCTACAAGAGGCTGCCTTTACCACAAACCCTGCAACCAATCTTTGACTGCGTCCCAAATGCCACCCCAATTCTCCCTATTTAGTGCACTACTTATGACCAGGGCCCATAGGGCTATATACTTAGTAGTAGACTAAATGAGGAATTGGGTGCCATTTGCATTCTAAATCGACCTGAGAAATGGCATTAACCTTGTGTTTACACTGCTCTCTTTCTCTAACGACGAGGAGCCTAATATGCCCCCCATTCCTCACCGTACCCCTGGCTCCATGGTGGGAGTCTCATAGCCTTTCCCTTTCAGGGAGAAGCGAAGCAGCTCTCATCAACAGAATTAACCCGTCTCCACACACACACACACACACACACTATAGCCACTAATACCTCCCCTGCATTCCACACCGTACCCCTGGCTCCATGGCTGGTTCTACCACTCGTCACCCTGCACAGAATTCAAAAATAGCGGAAGACAAAATGTCAAATCCATAAAGCTGTTCATCAAACACTTATCATTATGGCAACATCAGTATGCCTGCCGCTTGCCAGTACAGTGGCCTTTCAGACCGCGTGTCACAGGGTGTCGTGCTGAACGTTTAACATGGAAACACACGGCCAGGCTTCATACCAGTGTGCGCGCTTGCGCAGTACCAGTCAAAAGTTGACACACCTACTCATTCAAGGGTTTTGTTGTGAAGAGGGCACGATAAAACCTAATCCTGCTCAGAACTGAAAACATTTGGCATGAGTCCTCAGATCCTCAAAAGGTTCTTACAGCTGCACCATCGAGAGCATGACTGGTTGCTCCCTGCCTGGTATGGCAACTTCTCGGTCTCCGACCGCAAGGCACTACAGAGGGTAGTGCCTACGGCACAGTACACCACTGGGGCCAAGCTTCCTGCCATCCAGGACCTTTATACCAGGCGGTGCCAGAGGAAGGCCCTAAAAATTGTCAAAGACTCCAGCCACCATAGTCAGACTGTTCTTTTTGCGACCGCACGGCAAGCGGTACCGGAGCGCCAAGTCTAGGTCTAAGAGGCTTCTAAACAGCTTCCTCCCCCAAGACACAAGATTCCTGAACATCTAATCAAATGGCCACCAAGACTATTTGCATTGCCTTCTCTACCTCTCACAAAGACAACGGTTGGAACCAAAAATCTCAAATTTTGACTCAAAAGGACAGATTTCCACCGGTCTAATGTCCAAGTCTCATTATCTTATTGATGTCCTTTAGTAGTGGTTTCCTTGCAGCAATTCAACCATGAAGGCCTGATTCACACAGTCTCCTCTGAACTTTTGACTGGTACTGTGTGCATTCAGACGGGTCGTGTACATTCAAGGACACGGGCATTTTTACATTGTTGAAGGGAAATGCTTCCCAAGTCCTGCACCCAAAGGGGTGCACATATTCCCTACCCTGGCCCCCACCCAACCCAAATGAGAAGTTTGATGGGTCCCAAGGACCAGGATCAAGAAGCACAACTCCGAGGTATAGGTAACAGATTCTTAGCGGGACCAATCCATCCACACATAATGGATGCAAATAAAATCAAAAATTAAATAACAAAAGGCAACAGCATCAGTAAGCCATACAAATATACAAGTCAAAAAGGAGGGTCTGGCCCTTGTATATCTATACACAGTCCACAGGTGGAATGAAATACATATTTTATACTTTAAAAAACAGGCAAAAATGTAGTTTTATAGTTTAAAAAAAGTGAACAAAATCATGCAGCCTTCGACTGTGCAATGGAGGGTGGACGCTGTTCCACTCAAGAACTATACATCTTTTGGCGAGAATCAGGAGGCTCCTCAGTGAATTGCATAAAATGTGAAACATTTTAAAAAGTTATCCGTTTTAGATGGAACTATACTAAATATATTCACGTCATTAAATAACTGATTAAAAACACACTGTTTGGCAATGTAGGTCTAAAGTAGCCTCATCAGCCCTCTGTAGGGTAGCACCATGGTGTAGCCAGAGGACAGCTAGCTTCTGTCCTCCTCTGGGTACATTGACTTCAATACAAAAAACCTGGGAGGCTCATAGTTCCCCACCATCTTCCATAGACGTACACAGTAATTATGACAACTCCGGAGTACATCCTCCAACCTATCAGAGCTCCTGCAGAGAACAAAGGATCAGAGAAGGAATTTAGTAATGAAAAGCACAAGCTACAGCTAGCTAGCACTGCAGTGCATAGCTGGCTAATTTATTGTCACCGGGGCCCGCAATTGTAACTGCTAACATGCTTGCTGTACACAGTAGTGCATGATTGGGTTACAGCTGTTGTATTGTGCACTGAAGTCAACAAGCAAAGAGGAAAGGTGAGAGGAAGAGCGAGCATAGACGGAAGAAGGAATTATATATACAATGAGCAAAGTGATGCGGTTTATATGTGGCTGCTAGTTATGTGTAATCAAGGGTGTGTACGTAACAGTATAAATTTAGTCCGTCCCCTCGCCCCTACCCAGGCTCGAACCAGGGACCCTCTGCACACAGACAACTGACACCCACGAAGCATCGTTACCCATCGCTCAACAAAAGTCGCGGCCCTTGCAGAGCAAGGGGAACCACTACTTCAAGGTCTCAGAGCAAGTGACGTCACCAATTGAAACGCTATTAGCACGCACCACAGCAAACTAGCTAGCCATTTCACATCGGTTACATGTACAACAGCTGTCTGTGACTAGGTGTAGAAAAAAAAAACGGGAAAAAAAATAATAATTATACCATAACCACTACACCAAGTCTACATTGTTTTCACCATATTAACGTCAGTCAACATGGCCACTAGAACTAATGCGTTGACCAAATCATGCCGTAAATTAATAAAACCAAAAGCTTACTTTGACTTGGAAGAGTTCCAGTGTTGGATAGCCAAAGCCAGCTAGCTAAAATAGCATCCCACTCTGTTTGAACCTGGTGTTTGAGTAGGCTAAACTAGCTAGCTGCATTGCAAGCTAAGTGAAATATATATATAGTTGAAGTCGGAAGTTTACAAACTCCTTAGCCAAATACATTTAAACTCAGTTTCACAATTCCTGACATTTAATCCTAGTAAAATTACCTGTCTTTGGTCAGTTAGGATCACCACTTCATTTTAAGAATGTGAAATGTCAGAATAATACTAGACAGAATGATTTATTTCAACTTTTATTTCTTTCACCACATTCAGTGTGTCAGAAGATACTCAAATTAGTATTTGGTAGCATTGCCTTTAAATTGTTTAACTTGGGTCAAATGTTTTGGGTAGCCTTCCACAAGCTTCCCACAATAAATTGGGTAAATTTTGGCCCATTCCTCCTGACAGAGCTGGTGTAACTGAGCCAGGTTTGTAGGCCTCCTTGCTCGCACACATTTCTTTCAGTTGTGCCCACAAATTCTCTCTATTGGAGCTTCGTGACAGCTACTCCAATACCTTGACTCTGTTGTCCTTCAGCCATTTTGCCACAACTTCGGAAGTATGCTTGTGGTCATTGTCCATTTGGAAGACCCATTTGCGACCAAGCTTCAACTTCCTGACTGATTTCTTAAGATGTTGCCTCAATATATCCACCTAATTTTCCATCCTCATGATGCCATCTATTTTGTGATGTTCACCAGTCCCTCCTGCAGCATAGCACCCTGACAACATGCTGCTGCCACACCTGTGCTTCACGGTTGAGATGGTGTTCTTCTGTTTGCAAGACTCCCCCTTTTTCCTCCAAACATAGCGATGGACATTATGGCCAAACAGTTCTATTTTTGTTTCATCAGACCAGAGGATATTTCTCCAAAAAGTACCATCTTTGTCCCAATGTGCAGTTGCAGAACGTAGTCTGGATTTTCTATGGCGGTTTTGGAGCAGTGGCTTCTTCCTTGCTGAGCGGCCTTTCAGGTTATGTCGATATAGGACTCGTTTTACTGTGGATTTAGATACTTTTGTACCCGTTTCCTCCAGCATCTTCACAAGGTCCTTTGCTGTTGTTCTGGGATTGATTAGCACTTTTCGCACCAAAGTACATTTATCTCTAGGAGACAGAAGGCGTCTCCTTCCTGAGCGGTATGACGGCTGCGTGGTTCCATGGTGTTTATACTTGTGTACAATTGTTTGTACAGATGAACGTGGTACTTTCAGTCGTTTGGAAATTGCTCCCAAGGATGAACAAGACTTGTGGTCGACAATTATTTTTCTGAGGTCTTGGCTGATTTATTTTGATTTTCCCAGGATGTCAAGCAAAGAGGTACTGAGTTTGAAGGTAGTCCTTGAAGTACATCCACAGGTACACCTCCAATTGACTCAAATTATGTCAATTAGCCTATCAGAAGCTTCTAAAGCCATGACAATTATCTATAATTTTCCAAGCTATTTATAAGCAGTCAACTTAGTGTAAGTAAAACTTCTGACCCACTGGAATTGCGATACAGTGATTTATAAGTGAAATCACAGCTGGGCCAAGTCCATGTGAGAAACTCAACTGCTTTTCCTTGATTCCTCACCTTTTCAAAATCCATTGACTGAGAAGGTCAGAGGTCCCTCCCCTCTGAACTTCTCATCCAATGGATTTTGAGCAGGAGACGAGAGGAATCAAGGAAATGCAATTGAGATTCAAATGGAGTAACTGCGCGACCTGTGTTTTCCCCACCCCCTAGAACGCTTTTTCCAACTTTTGAACATCAACTAACTCTTTCATTGGGCCTGAGTAGCATCAACTAAAACTCTGGGTTTGCACGCTTAAGTGTGAAGACTGAAATTCTCTCCCACTCTCTCTCCGGCACACTGATGAGCCATATGGGATGTAGAGAGAGTAAGCGATTAGGCATGTCTGATGAGTTTCCCCTTCTCTCCCTCACTCTTCTCCCAGTGTCAGATGTTGACTTCAGGACCATTTAAGCAGCTATAATGTCAGCTGGATGCCATTTAAGCTAAATAGCTGGAAAATTAAATAGCAACGCCATGTTGAGGTTCAGCAGAGCAACACTGACACCCGCTGGTAGGATTCAGGAACTATAAGCAGCAGTTACATGGGACGGAACGAGGAAGAAAGGGAAATGCTGGTTAGACTGTTTTGTAAACAGGCAACTGGAATGTAGGAAAACCTGCAACTAACTCCATATTGGGTTGCTTTATGACCATTTATAAGTATTCCAGTATACAGACATACACACACAGTCAAAAGTTTGGACACCTACTTATTCCAGGGTTTCACTTTATTTTTACTATTTTCTACATTGTAGAATAATAGTGAAGACATCAAAACTATGAAATAACACATATGGATTCATGTAGTAACCAAAAAAGGGTTAACAAGTCTAAATATAATTTATATTTAAGATTCTTCAAAGTAACCCCCCTTTGCACGCTTGGCATTCTCTCAACCAGCTTCATGACGTAGTCACCTGAAATGCATTTCAATTAACACGTGTCCCAATTAACACGTGTCCCTTGTTAAAAGTCTGTAGAATAGAATGCCAAAATTGTGTTGTGACAAGGTAGGGGTGGCATGCAGAAGATAGAGCTATTTGGTAAAAGACTAAGTCCATATTATGGCCAGAACAGCTCAAATAAGTGAAGAACGACAGTCCATCAGTACTTTATGACATGAAGGTCAGTCAATATGGAATATTTCAAGAACTCTGAAAGCTTTTTCAAGTGCTATGATGAAACAGGCTCTCATGAGGACCACACAGGAATGGAACACCCAAGGTTACCTCTGATGCAGACGATTAGAGTTATCAGCCTGAGAAAATACAGCCCAAATAAATACTTCAGAGTACAAGTAACAGACACATCAACATCAACTGTTCAGAGACTGCGTGAATCAGGCCCTCGTGGTCGAATTGCTGTAAAGAAATCACTACTAAAGGACACCAATAAGAAGAGACTTGCTTTGTTTGGCCAAGAAACATGAGCAATGGACATTAGAACTGTGGAAAATGTATCGTTTGGTCTGGAGTCCAAATTGGAGATTTTTTTTCCCAACTGCCGTGTCTTTGTGAGGGTGGTGTGGGTGAACGGATGATTTCCGCATGTGTATTTCCCACCGTAAAGCATTGTCGAAGAGGTGTTATGTGGTGGTGCTTTGCTGGTGACACAGTCTGATTTATTTTGACTTCAAGGCACACTTAACCAGCATGTCTACCACAGCATTCTGCAGCGATACACCATCCCATATGGTTTGCTCTTAGTGGGACTATCATTTGTTTTTCAACAGGACAATGACCCAACACACCTCCAGGCCGTGTAAGGGCTATTTTACCAAGGAGAGTGATGGAGTGCTGCATCAGATGACCTGGCCTCCACCAAATTGAGATGGTTTGGAATGAGTCAGACCGCAGAGTGAATTAAAAGTGCTCAGCATATGTGGGAATTCCTTCAAGACTGTTGGAAAACCATTCCTGGTGAAGCTGGTTGAGAGAATGCCAAGAGTGTGCAAAGCTGTCATCAAGGCAAAGGGTGGCTACTTTGAGTTTTGATGTCTTCACTTGATGTCTTCACTATTATTCTACAATGAAGCAAATAGTCAAAATAAAGGGAAAATAAAGAAAAACCCTTGAATGTGTATATACACCGAGTATATCAAACATTAGGAGCATCGTCCTAATATTGAGTTGCACAGCCCCCCTCCTCCCCTTTTGCCCTCAATTCGTCGGGGCATGGACTCTACAATGTGTCAAAAGCATTCCACAGGGATGCTGGCCCATGTTCACTCCAATGTTTCCCACTGTTGTGTCAAATTGGCAGGATTTGGCATTGGTC
Organism: Oncorhynchus kisutch; assembly: GCF_002021735.2. Classification (NCBI taxonomy): domain Eukaryota; kingdom Metazoa; phylum Chordata; class Actinopteri; order Salmoniformes; family Salmonidae; genus Oncorhynchus; species Oncorhynchus kisutch. The sequence continues at coordinate 15,643,950 of NC_034184.2, forward strand.
CTCAAAAGGTTCTACAGCTGCACCATCAAGAGCATCCCGACTGGGTGCATCACTGCCTGGTATGGCAACTGCTCGGCCTCCGACCGCAAGTCACTACAGAGGGTAGTGCGTACGACCCAGTACACCACTGGGACCAAGCTTCCTGCCATCCAGGACCTCTACACCAGAGGAAGGTCCTAAAAATTGTCAAAGACTCCAGCCACCCTAGTCATCCTGTTCTTTCTGCTACCGCACGGCAAGCAGTACCGGAGCACCAGGTCTAGGTCACAGAGGCTTCGAAACAGCTTCTACCCCCAAGCCATAAGACTCCTGAACATCGAAATCAAATGGCTTCCCAGAATACTTGCATTGCCCCCCCACTCTTTTACACCGCTGCTACTCTGTTATTATCGATGCATAGTCACTTTAATAACTCTACCTACATGTACATATTACCTTAATTAACCTGTTGAGCATGAAAAACCAAGCAACGTTGCAGTTCTGGACACAAACCGGTGTGCCTGGCACCTACTACCATACCCTGTTCAAAAGCACTGAAATATTTTGTCTTTCCCATTCAACCTCTTAATGGCACCAATACACAATCCATGTCTCAATTGTCTCAAGGCTTAAAAATGCTTCTTTAACCTGTCTCCTCCTCTTCATCTACACTGATTGAAGTGGGTAAACTAACAGACCCAATCGAAGGGCTGATCGTTAAGAAGACAAAAGGGTACATGGACGAGCAAGTTTTAGTATTAAATCAAGTGGCCAGTGTGGCTTAGTGCAATTGTTATAATACAATCTTGCAAAATCCCCCAAACAAAGTTTACTTACAAAATACCCCAACTTTAATTTCCAAACAATTTGGTTCTTCTTTCCAAGCAACATTATTTAGTTCATAATCAGCATAGCTAGCTAATCAGTCCACGACAGAAGAACTAATAAGCAGAAAACAAAATGTTCATTTACTGGAAAACTAGAATATACTCCACCAAAGTCCTGCTACATCAAGTGATTATACTGTGCCGAGTATTAACCAACTCATTTCCATACACCAGACAGCACTATGAAGCCTGCTGAGCCTCTGTTACCACATCCCAAATGGCACCCTATTCCCTATACAGTGCACTACTTTGGACCAGAGCCCTATAAAGGGAATAGGGTGCCATTTGGGATAGAGGTTCTGAATTGACAGAACCAACAGCAAATTGGTCCCTGGATATTTAAGAACTTTTTTGTAATCTTATTTGGCTGCCACACAAACAAGAGATGATTCTAGCAACAGAATTGTGTGAGATGAGAAGCCAGGCAGCCAAGACTAAGTATGAGTCCCAAATGTCACCCTATGTAGTGCACTATAAAGAGAATAGGTTTCATTTGGGATACAGACTAAAAGATAAATAGTGCTTATACATGTCAAATGCCTATGGCCTTCTGAGGGAGCCGTGGATCTAGACAGACGGTCAGACGGAGCCCAAAGCTCAGACACTGACACAGCCATCTTTTTCGACTGATCTATTGAGAGAAGTGTACGCACGCGCATGTGTCTGAGAAAGTGTGACCGATAATCACACAAATGGAGAGAAAGAAAATGGAGAGAAAGAAAAGGTTAAATGTCTTACTGTTCACTAGGTTTACACAGTGACTGACATTCCAGCACCCAAGACTCATTCTACATTCCAGCATACCCCAGATGCTAGAAAATGAGTACATGATATCATCATCTATCTAGTGGAGAGCCTTTGTTGATGACTTATGAGTCAGCCAATGCATTAACTGATATGCCAGTGATAGGGATGAGTGAGAGAGAGCATCTCTCATCTAGCGTAAATTGTGTGAGTCAAAGAAAATGTTGTACGAAGGTTTAGATCCAAAACAGTAACAGAGGAAGTATTGCCAACTGCATCACCACCATCTGGCATCACTATCATCAAACTGAAGTGGGTTGCCACCAGTCTTCACCATGAGTGGGCATACTCCTTCCACCAAAAAAAAGAAAGAAAAAAAAGCTACAATGGCCTTTTGTTTTATTAATCTCCATAATTGTTCAGGGCCACAATGGAAATGTGTTTGACTTGGTCATCATCATTTGAAATCCATTGCGCCACATGTGTGGTTGTAGCATTTCTTAATTGTCAAATAAAATGTAAAAAAAATTATGATTAACTGACATATTTGCGTACCTTGAGAATGTTCTGGGTCTCCCCCCACTTGTTGGTCCACTCCCTGGTCAGTTCTAACACCTGTGGGAGAGCACAGAAGGGTTTACTACAAAGCAGGATAAATGAGTTAGCGGTCTAACTAATAAACAACCAGAAATAACTGTTGATTTTCTAATTAATAAAGCTAAACTTATGCATTTCCAGTTGTTGAGAGAACTGTTGAGAACAGATCTGTAGTCACAAAACATTGACATACAACTTCTCATATTTGCAGAGAAACACATTCAGTACATTCTAGAGGTCGACCGATTAATTAGGGCCGATTTCAAGTTTTCATTACAATCGGAAATCGGTATTTTTGGGCGCCGATTTTGCGTTGAAAAATCATAATCGGCCGACCTCTAGTACATTCCACTAGGTACTGGCAGACACAATAGGCTACAGTGAATGCATCCAGCTTTAGAATGTGTATGACGATCCCAGCAGGAATAGAACCCAAGACCTTAGGAGTCACACTGAGAAACATACACAAGTCAACCCAGGAACACTTCCTGTAGGCCTGAAAAGTGCACTCACTTTGACCTCATTCTTGTGAAGTTTCTCCTCCACCTTCAGTGTCTTGGAGAGATCCTGAGGAGAAAGGCAAGCCTGGCGAGGGAGAGGCCATACTGTATGAGCATTGTACTTCAACATACCCTTACATAATCTCCCCCCCCCCCCACACCTGGTTGCTTTGCTGGAGAGTCACATGTACAGATATTAGCCAAATGCTTTAACATACACACCCACCCTCCCCATCTACCTGGTTGTTCTTCTCCACTAGACGTTTCAGTCTGACAATCTCCTCCTGCAGTTTTCTGATGACTGTAACACTGCTGTCCTCGTTGACTGTGGGCTTGTTGAAGATGTTCTTAGCTCTGTTAGCATAGTGCAGCGTGCTCAGTGTCTCACTGTAGTTCACGTCAGCGGGTGAAAGAGCTGGGCGGGAACATTGACAGGAACACATCGCTTACTAAAAATCCCCTGTACAGGAATTAAAGCAAATTATAATCCCATGACTGAAGCGTAAAACGATCTCAGATCGACTGTCTGGGGCCAAGTTAACAGTAGAAACACCACAAAAATCTGACCGTTTTCAATTTAGTAATTTTAATAACTTAATTTCAATAAAAACATACCTGTCCCTGACTTTTCCTAAGTGTATTTTAGTAGTAGTACTTTGAGATAAATACCCCAAAAATACAAAAACTTTTTGCATTTCTACCTCAAAATGAGTATGCATATTAACAGTAAAAGAGCCAGGCGTCCACAAGTAACAATAGACCAGTTAAATAAATCAATTTAAAATATATCACTAATTAATTCATATTTTGTTAAGGAAGGTCAAAGATTTTAATTTTCTTTAAATGATATTAAGACAATTTTATACCCATCAGACTACTGTCAATTTAATCTTGTCTTTAGAATACATCTAATATGTGTGTGAATTTAGTTTCAATATATTTTAGGCTATATGGGCCTCCCGAGTGGCGCAGTGGTTAAGGAATACTATGAATATTCCCCACCAAATAGGTTACATTACTAGTTCCCCCTTATCAACATGTAAAGACATCGCTTAACGGCTTGGTGGAGGGAACAAAGAATGTGTTACACTGTGTAGTGTCAGAGGTAGGAATTAGATCAGTGGTATTCAAACTTTTTCAGTAGGGACACCATTTATTTCATGACCTCAACCCTTAATCTAAATGGCAACCTTTAAAATCAGTACATTTCTATTTTTACATCAACAAGAAATAACCTTCAATTCATTACATTTTCATCAAAATCAAGTTATCCAACAATTATATTTACTCACGTTATTTTTCAATGTATTATTCTCAAAAAGTCTCTATATTGTCCATTATAATAATATGTCCTCTTATTTTTATATATTTTTTAAATATAGGATTGTGACACCAATTTGAATACCACTGACTAAGATCAACCATACTTGCTATCATGATGGTCTTGGAGTTTCCTCCCAGGCTGTCTTTCAGGAGCCAGGTCAGAACAGAATCTCTGTAGGGGATGAAGAGCTGCTTCTTCCTTTTTCCCTTGTGGGAGCCCCCTCTATCTCCTCCTCCAGCCATACACAGAGCGGGAGACAGAGAAAAAGCCTGGTCAGAACAGTCTCTGTAGGGGATAAACAGCTGCTTCCTCCTCTTCGTATGGTCTGGGACTGAGAGGCTTCACTTACTCCCTAATGCTCCAATTATATCAGCTAGGAGGACACACGCAGACAGAAAGAGGAGTTAGGACAAAGTCTTTATAGGGGGACAAAGAGCTGCTTTTTCCTCTTGGTAACCCCTCCAACTCCTCCTCCATGTAGAGACCCAACACTGAAATAGAAAATTACACAAAAACATCCTCTCCAAAGCCAACTACAAAAGCATGTAAGAATATACCACAAAACTGGGCAGATAGAAATGGAATCATAAGTACATGTCGCTACCACTTCTGCAGCAGACTGATTTTAAAAAATGAATCCTTATCCAGAGTCTAATTGGTGTTAACTTATTAATAGCCTTACTGAGTCTAAAATTTAGTAAGTTGTTGTGTCATGGTTGGCATCAGGCATGTGGTGTGGCACATGCGTGTGTGTACCATGTCTGTGGCACTGGACATTTGCACGGTAGAATTTTAATTTAAAAATGGACATTGAGAAACGTACCGAACCCATATGCATTGGGGGCATAACCTGATTAGTGCATCCAACAACAGTCGTCAGAAATCGCATTTAGAATATGGTAATTCCGCCTCCCGAGTGGTGCAGCGGTATAAGACACTGCATTGCAGTGCTTGAGGCACCACTACAGACAGCCGGCCATGACCGGGAGACCCATGAGGCGGTGCACAATTGGCCCAGCGTGATCCTGGTTATGGAATGGTTTGGCCAGCATGTTCTTGTCCCATCACACTCTAGCAACTCCTTGTGGTGGGCCGGGAGCCTGTAAATGGACTTTGGTCGCCAGATGTACAGTGTTACCGCCGACACATTGGTGCGGCTGGCTTCCAGGTTAAGCCAGTAGTGTGTCAAGAAGCAGTGTGGCTTAGCAGGGTCATGTTTTGGAGGACCCAGGGCTCTCGACCTTCGCCTCTCCCGAGTCCGTACAGGAGTTGCAGCGATAGGACAGGACTGTAACTACCAATTGGATATCACCGAATTGGGGAGAAAAAGGGGTAAAAAGTACAAACATTATATTTATTTTTTCATAATTTATCTGATGCAACATATGTTTAGCTTAAAATGTTGATACAGGTGAATCTTCGTTCCATAATGCAATTGTCAAAAGCACAGCAAAGCGGTTTCATATGACAGAGATTAATATATTGCTGTGTTTATAATGTGAAGAAACAATAGTGTATCAACATTAAGGCAAACGTTCTAATCTGCTGCATTTTTTTTGTGGGCATTTAGAAAGAGTAGAGATTTAATATGCAACAACTAACATAGGTTGCTAATACAGTGGGGCAAAAAAGTATTTAGTCAGCCACCAATTGTGCATGTTCTCCCACTTAAAAAGATGAGGCCTGTAATTTTCATCATAGGTACACTTCAACTATGACAGACAAAATGAGGAGAAAAAAATCCAGAAAATCACATTGTAGGATTTTTAAATAATTTATTTGCAAATTATGGTGGAAAATAAGTATTTGGTCACCTACAAACAAGCAAGATTTCTGGCTCTCAGACCTGTAACTTCATCTTTAAGAGGCTCCTCTGTCCTCCACTCCTTACCTGTATTAATGGCACCTCTTTGAACTTATCAGTATAAAAGACACCTGTCCACAACCTCAAACAGTCACCCTCCAAACTCCACTATGGCCAAGACCAAAGAGCTGTCAAAGGACACCAGAAACAAAATTGTAGACCTGCACCAGGCTGGGAAGACTGAATCTGCAATAGGTAAGCAGCTTGGTTTGAAGAAATCAACTGTGGGAGCAATTATTAGGAAATGGAAGACATACAAGACCACTGATAATCTCCTTCGATCTGGGGCTCCACGCAAGATCGCACCCCGTGGGGTCAAAATGATCACAAGAACGGTGAGCAAAAATCCCAGAACCACACGGGGGGGACCTAGTGAATGACCTGCAGAGGGCTGGGACCAAAGTAACAAAGCCTACCATCAGTAACACACTACGCCGCCAGGGACTCAAATCCTGCAGTGCCAGACGTGTCCCCCTGCTTAAGCCAGTACATGTCCAGGCCCGTCTGAAGTTTGCTAGAGAGCATTTGGATGATCCAGAAGAAGATTGGGAGAATGTCATATGGTCAGATGAAACCAAAATATAACTTTTCGGTAAAAATTCAACTCGTCGTGTTTGGAGGACAAAGAATGCTGAGTTGCATCCAAAGAACACCATACCTACTGTGAAGCATGGGGGTGGAAACATCATGCTTTGGGGCTGTTTTTCTGCAAAGGGACCAGGACGACTGAAAACATTTGACCTCTGTCATTGACAACAAAGGGTATATAACAAAGTATTGACATAAACTTTTGTTATTGACCAAATACTTATTTTCCACCATAATTTGCAAATAAATTCATTTTAAAAAATCCTACAATTTGATTTTATGGATTTTTTTTCAAATTTTGTCTGTCATAGTTGAAGTGTACCTATGATGAAAATTACAGGCCTCTCTCACCTTTTTAAGTGGGAGAACTTGCACAATTGGTGGCTGACTAAATACTTTTTTGCCCCACTGTATGACTAGGATTGTGCCTTTGGATACTGGACAATGAAATAAGGTTTATATAAAATAATTGCCTCCACGGATATGGTCTGGTTTTGGCTAGGCTTCTTTGAAGCAAGACATGCCTCATAACATGTAATAAAACGTTCAGGTTTCAAAACAATTAAGTATATGTTTTCAAATGCATACTGCTCATTAGTGGTGTGAGATGCGCTGATGAAGCTTGCCTTTCGTTGCCTTTGCATTTGCTATTTGAGATACTGTAGCAGCAGCTCTCGCGCTGTCTGACAGATTTTCCGCTCAAAGGCTCTGTATCCTGTACCCGTATGATAAATAAGATCCAGAACGAATATACTTCACGCAAAACAATTTGCAAATTAACCTGTAGACTGTTAAGCATGAACAGTAATATTCATATCCATCGAGTAGAATTTCCATGAATAGGCTAAAAAGCATAATTTTGCAATTCGATTGTTTTTCTTCTCCCAGACAATTGATCAAAAATCTCTGAAACTGGAAACACTTATCTCCCTCACTAGCTTTAAGCACCAACTGTCAGAGCAGCTCACAGATTACTGCACCTGTACATAGCCCACCTATAATTTAGCCCAAACAACTACCTCTTTCCCAACTGTATTTAATTTTTATTTATTTATTTATTTTGCTCCTTTGCACCCCATTATTTTTTATTTCTACTTTGCACATTCTTCCATTGCAAAACTACCATTCCAGTATTTTACTTGCTATATTGTATTTACTTTGCCATCATGGCCTTTTTTGCCCTTACCTCCCTTCTCACCTCATTTGCTCACATTGTATATAGACTTGTTTATACTGCATTATTGACTGTATGTTTGTTTTTACTCCATGTGTAACTCTGTGTCGTTTTATCTGTCGAACTGCTTTGCTTTATCTTGGCCAGGTCGCAATTGTAAATGAGAACTTGTTCTCAACTTGCCTACCTGGTTAAATAAAGGTAAAATATATATATTTTTTTTTTTTAAATCAGCAGCAATTTTATTTATTGGCTTTACATTAAGAAAATATGTAATCGGCTAAAAGCCGGCTAACAGAAACCCTGGTGTGTGTGTATACTAAGCATCATTTACCAAGAGCAGAGATGACAATGCCCAGTGTGACCAGGGACTTGTTGATGTTGGCTCCTTCCTTCAGCCTGGCACCGGTGGCGCATGTGGCGTCAGCCCTCTCACTGCCCGCCAAATCTACCAGGTGGATCTTACTCACCATCTCACATGGCAGCTCTGCATCAAAACGAGCCTGGAGATGGGTACATACACTCAGAGCTGTTATCCATGGGAATGAAGGGAGGGAGAGAAGGATCCAAAGCAAACCATCCATTTAACAGAGGGGAACTAACAATCAATACTGTGCTACTTAACATATATAGCTGGATGTGGCTCAAAGCAAACATGCTCAATACTAATATTGGACAAATTTACTCAATAAATGGACTAACTGGCTCTTGAGGGATGGTCTTCAGTTGCACCCTAAGGCTAGAAAATAATGTATTTACAAAATCAAGTGTCAACCACACACACCACTTGATAAGAAGGTTATAAGCATGGTTGTGGGTTCAATTCCCTACAGGGATCACACAGTGACACAGAGAAACATTTTTATGACTCAATGTACAGTAAGATGTTTTGGATAAAAGTAGCATATTGTTATTTTAATCAAAATAGATGTACTGAACACTTGGTCACTAACAGTGTGTGTGTACCTGTGTGAAGTTGATGGTGAAGATGGCATGCGAGCGGCTGCTAACATCGTTCATGCCCGTGCTCGACGTGGTGCGTTTGGCTTTCCCAGCATGCAATAGCTTCTCTATATCCCTGTAGTTCTGAACCAGGTGCTTCGACAGGTCTGTACACACACCCCAAGGAGAGTCACACCTAACACATCACATATGCTGACATGCTCAGATCCTGTTAGCCACTATGACCTGTGAGTTGGTTAGCATCATGTCTGTCTACGGCCCATACCAGTAGGAGAATCTCACTAGAGAAAGGAGCCTTGTCAACATAGAACTATACCCTTTCCAGACTTACGGAAAGTGCCGCCTTGAAAGCACCTCGGCTACGACATGTTTGTTTGTCTGCAAAGGTACACTACAGCTTTTTAAATGCCTGCCATGAAACCTCTGGAGATTGTTTCGAAGCGCCACTGAACAGCCATTTTACTTGTCTGTAAAGGAATGCCGCTTCTGGGACTTAACGTCCATCACCAGAACTGTCAATTAAATAATCTCCAGCTGCCAGCACTCAGACCACTCTCCTAAAAAAAAGGATGCTAAAGTTCATTAAATACTGTGACTTAACAAGACATTTAGTAGAAATAAAACATCTAGCTACCATACCATAAAAAATGACACTGCAGTAAAATCAGCAATTTCTAATGTGGTCAGGGAAACATATAAAACATTCTACGCCAGAGCAGAGTTCTACTGTCTGAAAAAGTACAGATGTTTCTGATGCAGAACTTTTTTTAAATTCTCTTAAAGGTTATCAATTGTTGCTATCGACACATCACTGTACCGGCATTCAGTCTGTAACGGGTAATATAATGAATAGAATGGTCTTGGTATCTATAACCCTGCTAATTTGACTGGTAAAGTCATGGGGAAACTCGTAATGGCTGCCTGGTATTGTGGTGCAATCATTTCCATGGCATTTTGGAATGTTCTATCAACTGATGCTGGATTGCCATGGTAATTTAGAATGGAATGTATTTTTGCAGTGTCAGTTGAGTTGACTCAACAAATCACAGCACAAATTGAAGTGTACACTTTCAGCTTTTACCTCCTATACTCAAAATGGCTGCCAGTCCACCCATTATGCCATCATTGTCTTGACTGGAGATGCCATCTCTATTCATTGTATTTATATGCTTGTCAACATCAAGATTATATCACTGGTCTGTTCTTAATCAATGCGGTAGTATGGTTGTGAGAGAGGAAGTCTTACCCTCCACATACGGCCCATCCTTGGGGTGTTCTCTGACCTTGAGTCCTGACCCGTTCTCTGGGCTGCTCTTAGTCGTGAGAAGATCCTGCACACGCTCGTTATAGATCTCCAGGTAACTAACAGAAGAACACATTGAACATTTTCACGTCACCATCGTCGGGCTGCAGAACAATCTACCGCAAGCTTCCTTCAGTAGCTAAATGCTCTAAAGAGGTTTGCTATTTGTGGTTTAAACTACTAGTCTTCATTCCACTATCACACCTCAGAGAATTACATCAGTCTGAAGACGTTAGAAAGCTACTCCATTTCCTGATGTCTGTCACACTGACATGGCTGCTTTCATTCAACCATAAGAATAATATCAACATAACTTATCACTAGATCCAAATCATCCACTGACATAAATGGTATTTTCAAGCTCATTTTCAGCTCACAGTTAGCGAATTACCCAATTAAACCATGTCAGAAAAACACATTAAAATCCATGATTTTTCTCATCGATTGTTGTACTGACAGAGATTAAAGAGACACTAACTTCAGAGAAAATCATATTCACAGCCTGAACAGAGACTCTGTTCATTTGTTAGAGAGAGGAAATGACAGTGAATGTTATTGCTCAGTTGTTTGGAAAACTCGAGTCAACGACCTGCCTACTTTAATGCTCACAATGATTTCTCTGTGAGCACACAAATGAAAGCTGAAACAACTTCCACCTGAATACATTTGAAAACGCCTAGATGATATTTATTGAATTACAATAGTTCTCACAACCCATTTATTCTGACAGTGGCTGGGGAAATGTTTTTATTTAGTCAAAAGCAAAAATAATTATTACTGACAGGAGAGACGTTAAATTACAGCGTTTCTTTATGCTCATTGGCATAGACATACTGCATGCACTCTGTACTCCTCAATCATTCACAATGGGCAGAAGTCTATTAAGGCAGAAGCTTAAGGCTTGCCAGTCAGGTCAGCTACTGTAGCAATTAGCTCAGCTAGCCTTTCCTATGAGGATTGACAGTCAGGTCAGCTACTATAGCCATTAGCTCAGCTAGCCTTTCCTATGCGGATTGGCAGTCAGGTCAGCTAGCACTTCTCTATGGGGTTTGGCAATTAATTCAGCTAGCGGATAGCTAGCTATTATCCCTCAGACATCCAGTTGGGGCATCCTCCACATATTGTTCTTATCTGCACTACTGGCTAAAAAGTCTAGTCAAGTAAACGAAGCAAAAACCAACAGAGATGGCCGCACATGGTCCATTCCTCACTTGTCAGGTAATTAGTTAATTGTTAGAGAGGAGCTTAATTAATATGCCCTCCAGCCAAGACCATTCGACCATGGTGTCTGCCAGACGTATTTAAACTGCTACTGGTCCCCCAGAGGAAATCTGTACCTTGTAGCCATCTCTTGCGTCGCCATAAAAATGTTCCGTGACAGCATCCTGGTTGTTGTTGTTTGTTGCTCAGCAGTGCTGACTCTTACCTGACCTCTGTGCGGAAGGAGGCCCCATCCCCCTGGCTCTTCTCTGATATCTGACAGAACAGGCCTTCACAGATCCGTGGAATCAGACCAAAATCTCCCTGCAACAGTAGAAAGTATGACAGAGGACTTACATTTATATTTGCTAAACATACATACTGTAATTATATAATACCCTTCAGAATTATTTACATTTATTATAAATGAAAACTGTATTTGATTAACCTTAGTACTATCCCTGTTCACCATTAGAGGCTATGTGGTAAAACGTTTCCTATATTCCATCTCCTCTTCTGTCCTGTACACACAGACTCATCCATTCAGGCAACTGCTTTAACAGCCTACAAATACCAACTAGCCAGCCAGCCAGGGCATCTAATGTGGAGTTAGCGTCACTGAGGCGTAACAGCACGTCGGTCCACTCTGATTTGTGATGTCCTGTCCTTGTTTCTAATTAGCACACACTGCAGATAGTGAATAATGTTATTAACAACCCTGTATGATTATCCTACATGTTGACAGCAGCTCTGCATGGTGCCGTTGACCTTGTATAAAAGTCTCCTGGTGGTTAGACAAGCAGAAAACTCATTAGCCTCAGACAGTCTGACTTGTGTACTGAGTGTTTCCTATGCTGTGCAAGGAGGAGAGAGAGATCTGGGAGAGAGACTAAAGGGACGGGACTCAGACAGCTCCACTCATCACATTTTCTGATTAGTGGAGAGTAACAAATCACATTTTATGTCACATGAGCTGAATTCAACAGGTGCAGGCCTTAGTGACATGCTTACTTACAAGCCCTTAACCAACAATGCTTTAAGAGGAGGAAAAAAAGTTACATTGAAAATAAGAGTAACAAATAATTAAACAGCAGCAGTAAAATAACAATAGTGATGCTTTATACAGGGGGTACCGGTACAGAGTCAATGTGCGGGGGCACCGGTTAGTAATATGTACATTTAGGTAGAGTTAAAGTGACTATGCATAGCAAATAAACAGAGTAGCAGCAGCGTAAGAGGGGTCTGGGTAGCCGTTTGATTAGCCATTGAGGAGTCTTATGGCTTGGGGTAGAAGCAATTTAGAAGCATCTTGGACCTAGATGTGGCACTCTGGTACCACTTGCCATGCAGTAGCAGAGAGAACAGTCCATGACAAGGGTGGCTGGAGTCTTTGACAATTTCTAGGGTCTTCCTCGGACACAGCCTGGTATAGAGGTCCTGGATGGCAGGAAGCTTGGCCCCAGTAAGATACTGAGCCGTACATACTACCCTCTGTAGTGTCGTGCAGTCAGAGGCTGAGAAGTTGCCATACCAGGCAGTGATGCAACCGGTCAAGATGCTCTCGATGGTGCAGCTATAAAACGTTTTGAGGATCTCGGGGCCCATGCCATATCTTTTCAGTCTCCTGGGGGGGGAATATGCTTTGCCGTGCCCTCTTCACAACTGTCATGGTGTGTTTGGACCATGATAGTTTGTTGGTGATGTGGACACCAAGGAACCTGAAGCTCTCAACATGCGCAACTACAGCCCCGTCGATGAGAATGGGGACATGCCTCCCGGGTGGCGCAGTGGTTAAGGGCGCTGTACTGCAGCGCCAGCTGTGCCATCAGAGTCCCTGGGTTCGCGCCCAGGCTCTGTCGTAACCGACCGGGAGGTCCGTGGGGCAACGCACAATTGGCCTAGCGTCGTCCGGGTTAGGGAGGGCTTGGTCGGTAGGGATGTCCTTGTCTCATCGCGCACCAGCGACTCCTGTGGCAGGCTGGGCGCAGTGCGCGCTAACCAAGGTTGCCAGGTGCACGGTGTATCCTCCGACACATTGGTGCGGCTGGCTTCCGGGTTGGATGCGCGCTGTGTTAAGAAGCAGTGCGGCTGGTTGGGTTGTGTATCGGAGGACGCATGGCTTTCAACCTTCGTCTCCCCCGAGCCCGTACGGGAGTTGCAGCGATGAGACAAGATAGTAGCTACTACAACAATTGGATACCACGAAATTGGGGAGAAAAAGTGGGTAAAATTTAAAAAAGAGAATGGGGACATGCTCGGTCCTCCTTTTCCTGTATTCCACAATCATCTCCTTTGTCTTGACCACGATGAGAGGGAGAGGTTGTTGTCCTGGCACCACACAGCCAGGTCTCTGACCTCCTCCCTATAGGATGTCTCATCGTTGTTGGCTATCAAGCCTACCACTGCCTGGCCATGCAGTCATGAGTGAACAGGAAGTACAGGAGGGGACTGAGCGCACACACCCCTGAGGTGGCCCCGTGTTGAGGATCAGCGTGGCGTATGTGTTCTTGCTTACTCTCACCACCTGTGGGCGGCCTGTCAGGAAGTCCAGGATCCAGTTGCAGAGAGAGATATTTAAAAAATGGATACAATTGGTTCATTCAGGAAGAAAGTGTTTTTAAATTAGGAAAATTGGAACTTAAGGGTTTCTTACAGAATTGACTGAATTGAAATGGAATAATTGAAGGCAACACTACATAGAACTGCATATTATTTAATAGGATCTCTGTGGCAAACACTAACTCAACAAACAGCTCTGTGACCGGAGTGAATCAACAATAGTGCATATTATCATGGCTTCTCAAAAGTGACTTACTGGGATTCCCATCATGGTATGAGACTTCCCTGATCCCGTTTGTCCATAGGCGAAAACACAGGCGTTATAACCATCAAACGCTGCCTCCAGGACATCACAGCCCAAGTCTTTAAACACCTGCAATGACACAGAAACATCATAGTGCAAGTCCTTAAACACCTGCAACTATATGCGCTGACCAACTGGCAAGTGTCTTCGCTGACATATTCAACCTCTCCCTGTCGGAGTCTGTAATACCAAAATGTTTCAAGCAGTCCACCATAGTCCTGTGCCCAAGAACACTAAGGTAACCTGCCTACAGTGGCTTGCGAAAGTATTCACCCCCTTGGAAATGTTCCTATTTTGTTGCCTTACATCCTGGAATGAAAATAGATTTTTGGAGGGTGGTATCATTTGATTTACACAACATGCCTACCACTTTGAAGATGCAACAGTTCTCTTGTGAAACAAGACACAAAAAAAAATGAAAATTGAACATCCATAACTATTCACCCCCCTCCCCCAAGCCCAAAAGTCAATACTTTGTAGAGTCACCTTTTACAGCTGCAAGTATCTTGGGGTATGTCTCTATAAGCTTCGAACATCTAGCCAGTGGGATTTTTTCCCATTCTTCAAGGCAAAACTGCTCCAGCTCCTTCAAGTTGGATGGGTTACACTGGTGTAAAGCAATCTTTAAGTCATACCACAGATTCTCAGTTGGATTGAAGTCTGGGCTTTGACTAGGCCATTCCAAGACTTTTAAATGTTTCCCCTTAAACCATGTTGCTTTAGCAATATGCTTAGGGTCATTGCCCTGCTGGAAGGTGAACCTCTCTCCCAGTCTCAAATCTCTAGAAGACAAACAGGTTTCCCTCAAGAATTTCCTTGTATTTAGCGTCCATCATTCCTTCAATTCTGACCAGTTTTCCAGTCCCTGCCGATGAAAAACATCCCCACAGCATTAGAGGTCGACCATACCGATTAATTAGGCCCGATTTCACATTTTCATAACAATCGGTAAATCGTCAAATTATATTGCATTCCACAAGGAAACTGTGGCAGGCTGACCACCCGTTATGCGAGCGCAGCAAGGAGCCAAGGCAAGTTGCTAGCTAGCATTACACTTATCTTATTTTAAAAAAAAACTATTTTAACAATCACTAATTAACCTAGTAATATCATCAACCATAGCTTGTCCTGTGTTGCATATAATCAATGCAGTGCCTGTTAATTTAACAGCGAATCACAGGCTACTTCACCAAACGGGTGATGTTTTGACAAAAGAGCATTCGTTGCACTAATGTACCTAACCATAAACAATGGTTTTCTTAAAATCAATACACAGAAGTATATTTATTTAAACCTGTATATTTAGTTAAGAAATTCATGTTAGCAAGCAATATGAACTAGGTAAATTGTGTCACTTCTCTTGCGTTCATTGCATGCAGAGTCAGGGTATTTGCAACGGTTTGGGCAGTCTGGATCATTGCGAAACAATTTGCCAGAATTTTACATAATTATGACATACATTGCACAACCTTCAATGTTAAGAGCAATATTTAGACTTAAGGTTGCCACCGGTTCGATAAAACACGGAACGGTTCCGTATTTCACTGAAAGAATAAACATTTTGTTTTCAAAATGATAGTTTCTGGATTTGACCATATTAATAACCAAAGGCACGTATTTCTGTGTTTATTATATTAAGTCTATGATTTGATATAGTAGTGACTGAGCAGTGGTAGGCAGCAGCAGGCTCGTAAGCATTCAATCAAACTTTACTGCGTTTGCCAACAGCTCTTAGCAATGCTTGATTCACAAGCTGTTCATGACTTCAAGCCTATCAACTCCTGAGATTAGGCTGGCACTACTAGTGCCAATTAGAACATCCAATAGTCAAAGGTATATTTTTTATATTTTTATATTTTTTACCTTTATTTAACCAGGTAGGCAAGTTGAGAACACCTTTATTTAACCAGGTAGGCTAGTTGAGAACACCTTTATTTAACCAGGTAGGCAAGTTGAGAACAAGTTCTCATTTACAATTGCGACCTGGCCAAGATAAAGCAAAGCAGTTCGACAGATAAAACGACACAGAGTTACACATGGAGTAAAAACAAACATACAGTCAATAATGCAGTATAAACAAGTCTATATACAATGTGAGCAAATGAGGTGAGGAGGGAGGTAAAGGCAAAAAAGGCCATGATGGCAAAGTAAATACAATATAGCAAGTAAAATACTGGAATGGTAGTTTTGCAATGGAAGAATGTGCAAAGTAGAAATAAAAATAATGGGGTGCAAAGGAGCAAAATAAATAAATAAATTAAAATTAAATACAGTTGGGAAAGAGGTAGTTGTTTGGGCTAAATTATAGGTGGGCTATGTACAGGTGCAGTAATCTGTGAGCTGCTCTGACAGTTGGTGCTTAAAGCTAGTGAGGGAGATAAGTGTTTCCAGTTTCAGAGATTTTTGTAGTTCGTTCCAGTCATTGGCAGCAGAGAACTGGAAGGAGAGG
Source organism: Oncorhynchus kisutch (assembly GCF_002021735.2). Classification (NCBI taxonomy): domain Eukaryota; kingdom Metazoa; phylum Chordata; class Actinopteri; order Salmoniformes; family Salmonidae; genus Oncorhynchus; species Oncorhynchus kisutch. The sequence continues at coordinate 15,660,385 of NC_034184.2, forward strand.
CGGCCAAAGAAAGAATTGGTTTTGGGGGTGACTAGAGAGATATACCTGCTGGAGCGTGTGCTACAGGTGGGAGATGCTATGGTGACCAGCGAGCTGAGATAAGGGGGGACTTTACCTAGCAGGGTCTTGTAGATGACATGGAGCCAGTGGGTTTGGCGACGAGTATGAAGCGAGGGCCAGCCAACGAGAGCGTACAGGTCACAATGGTGGGTAGTATATGGGGCTTTGGTGATAAAACGGATTGCACTGTGATAGACTGCATCCAATTTGTTGAGTAGGGTATTGGAGGCTATTTTGTAAATGACATCGCCAAAGTCGAGGATTGGTAGGATGGTCAGTTTTACAAGGGTATGTTTGGCAGCATGAGTGAAGGATGCTTTGTTGCGAAATAGGAAGCCAATTCTAGATTTAACTTTGGATTGGAGATGTTTGATATGGGTCTGGAAGGAGAGTTTACAGTCTAACCAGACACCTAAGTATTTGTAGTTGTCCACGTATTCTAAGTCAGAGCCGTCCAGAGTAGTGATGTTGGACAGGCGGGTAGGTGCAGGTAGCGATCGGTTGAAGAGCATGCATTTAGTTTTACTTGTATTTAAGAGCAATTGGAGGCCACGGAAGGAGAGTTGTATGGCATTGAAGCTTGCCTGGAGGGTTGTTAACACAGTGTCCAAAGAAGGGCCGGAAGTATACAGAATGGTGTCGTCTGCGTAGAGGTGGATCAGGGACTCACCAGCAGCAAGAGCGACCTCATTGATGTATACAGAGAAGAGAGTCGGTCCAAGAATTGAACCCTGTGGCACCCCCATAGAGACTGCCAGAGGTCCGGACAGCAGACCCTCCGATTTGACACACTGAACTCTATCAGAGAAGTAGTTGGTGAACCAGGCGAGGCAATCATTTGAGAAACCAAGGCTGTCGAGTCTGCCGATGAGGATATGGTGATTGACAGAGTCGAAAGCCTTGGCCAGATCAATGAATACGGCTGCACAGTAATGTTTCTTATCGATGGCGGTTAAGATATCGTTTAGGACCTTGAGCGTGGCTGAGGTGCACCCATGACCAGCTCTGAAACCAGATTGCATAGCAGAGAAGGTATGGTGAGATTCGAAATGGTCGGTAATCTGTTTGTTGACTTGGCTTTCGAAGACCTTAGAAAGGCACGGTAGGATAGATATAGGTCTGTAGCAGTTTGGGTCAAGAGTGTCCCCCCCTTTGAAGAGGGGGATGACCGCAGCTGCTTTCCAATCTTTGGGAATCTCAGACGACACAAAAGAGAGGTTGAACAGGCTAGTAATAGGGGTGGCAACAATTTCGGCAGATAATTTTTAGAAAGAAAGGGTCCAGAATGTCTAGCCCGGCTGATTTGTAGGGGTCCAGATTTTGCAGCTCTTTCAGAACATCAGCTGAATGGATTTGGGAGAAGGAGAAATGGGGAAGGCTTGGGCGAGTTGCTGTTGGGGGTGCAGTGCTGTTGTCCGGGGTGGGAGTAGCCAGGTGGAAAGCATGGCCAGCCGTAGAAAAATGCTTATTGAAATTCTCAATTATGGTGGATTTATCAGTGGTGACAGTGTTTCCTATCTTCAGTGCAGTGGGCAGCTGGGAGGAGGTGTTCTTATTCTCCATGGACTTTAAAGTGTCCCAGAACTTTGAGTTAGTGTTGCAGGAAGCAAATTTCTGCTTGAAAAAGCTAGCCTTGGCTTTTCTAACTGCGTGTGTATAATGGTTTCTAGCTTCCCTGAACAGCTGCATATCACGGGGGCTGTTCGATGCTAAATGCAGAACGCCATAGGATGTTTTTGTGTTGGTTAAGGGCAGTCAGGTCTGGGGAGAACCAAGGGCTATATCTGTTCCTGGTTCTAAATTTCTTGAATGGGGCATGTTTATTTAAGATGGTTAGGAAGGCATTTAAAAAAAATATGCAGGCATCCTCTACTGACGGGATGAGATCAATATCCTTCCAGGATACCCCGGCCAGGTCGATTAGAAAGGCCTGCTCGCTGAAGTGTTTCAGGGAGCGTTTTACAGTGATGAGTGGAGGTCGTTTGACCGCTGACCCATTACGGATGCAGGCAATGAGGCAGTGATCGCTGAGATCTTGGTTGAAGACAGCAGAGGTGTATTTAGAGGGGAAGTTGGTTAGGATGATATCTATGAGGGTGCCCGTGTTTAAGGCTTTGGGGAGGTACCTGGTAGGTTCATTGATAATTTGTGTGAGATTGAGGGCATCAAGTTTAGATTGTAGGATGGCTGGGGTGTTAAGCATGTTCCAGTTTAGGTCGCCTACTAGCAGCACGAACTCTGAAGATAGATGGGGGGCAATCAGTTCACATATGGTGTCCAGAGCACAGCTGGGGCAGAGGGTGGTCTATAGCAGGCGGCAACGGTGAGAGACTTGTTTTTAGAGAGGTGGATTTTTAAAAGTAGAAGTTCAAATTGTTTGGGTACAGACCTGGATAGTAGGACAGAACTCTGCAGGCTATCTTTGCAGTAGATTGCAACACCGCCCACTTTGGCAGTTCTATCTTGTCTGAAAATGTTGTAGTTTGGAATTAAAATGTCTGAATTTTTGGTGGTCTTCCTAAGCCAGGATTCAGACACAGCTAGAACATCCGGGTTGGCAGAGTGTGCTAAAGCAGTGAATAGAACAAACTTAGGGAGGAGGCTTCTAATGTTAACATGCATGAAACCAAGGCTATTACGGTTACATGAAATACATATAGAGAGAAATAGTCGACGCGTCATAATTCCTATAATAACTACAACCTAAAACTTCTTAACTGGGAATATTGAACCACCAGCTTTCATGGTCTGAACAAGTAACTTAAACGTTAGCTTTTTACATGGCACATATTGCACTTACTTCGTTCTCCAATACTGTGTTTTTCCATTATTTAAACCAAATTAAGCATGTTTCATTATTTAACACTAAATTGATTTTATTTATGTATTATATTAACAAGTGTTCATTGTTCATTCAGTATTGTTGCAATTGTCATTATTACAAATATCTCAAATAAAAATTGGCCGATTAATCGGTATCGGCTTTGAAAAATCGGAATCCGTCAACCTCTACACAGCATGATGCTGCCACCACCATGCTTCACTGTGGGTATGGTGTCCTCGGGATGAGGTGGTGATGGGTTTACGCCAGACATAGCATTTTCCTTGATGGCCAAAAAGCTACATTTTAGTCTCATCTGACCAGAGTACATTCTTCCATATGTTTGGAGAGTCTCCCACATGCCAAAGACCAAACGTGTTTGCTTATATATTTCTTTAAGCAATGGATTTTTTCTGGCCACTCTTCCGTAAAGCCCAGCACTGTGGAGTGTACAGCTTAAAGTGGTCCTATGGACAGATACTCCAATCTCTGCTGTGGAGCTTTGCAGCTCCTTCAGGGTTATCTTTGGTCTCTTTGTTGCCTCTCCGATCAATGCCCTCCTTGCCTGGTCCATGAGTTTTGGTGGGCGGCCCGCTCTTGGCAGGTTTGTTGTGGTGCAATAGTCTTTCCATTTTTTAATAATGGATTTAAATGGTGCTTCATGGGATGTTCCAAGTTTCTGATATTTTTTTAGAACTCAACCCTGATCTGTACTTCTCCACAACTTAGTCCCTGACCTGTTTGGAGAGCTCCTTGGTCTTCATGGTGCCCCTTGCTTTGTGGTGTTGCAGTCTCTGGGGCCTTTCAGAACAGGTGTGTGTATATACACAGAGATCATGTGGCACTTAAATAAAGTCCACCTGTGTGCAATCTAACTAATGATGTGACTTCTGAAGGTAATTGGTTGCACCAGATCTTATTTAGTGGCTTCGTAACAAAGGGGGTGAATACATGTACATGCACCCCTTTTCCATTTTTTTTTAAACAAGTTATTTTTTTCATTTCACCAATTTGGACTATTTTGTGTATGTCAATTACATGAAATCCAAATAAAAATCCATTTAAATACAGGTTGTAATGCAACAAAATAGGAAAAAGACTGACCCGTAGCACAAACATCTGTAGCCATGAAGTGCTTTGAAAGGTTGGTCATGGCTCATATCAACACCATTGTCCCAGAAACACTAGACCCACTCCAATTTGCATACCGTCCCAACAGATCCACAGATGATGCAATCTCTATTGCACTCCACACTGCTCTTTCCCACCTGGACAAAGGGAACACCTCTTTGAGAATGCCATTCATTGACTACATACAGCTCAGCGTTCAATACCATAGTGCACTCAAAGCTCATCACTAAGCTAAGGACCCTGGGACTAAACACCTCCCTCTGCAACTGGATCCTGGACTTCCTGACGGGCCACCCCCAGGCTGTAAGATTAAGTAACACATCCGGCATGCTGATTCTCAATCAATCAAATGTATTTGTAAAGCCCTTCTTACATCAGCTGATGTCACAAGGTGCTGTACAGAAACCCAGCCTAAAACCCCAAACAGCAAGCAATGCAGGTGTAGAAGCACGTTGGCTAGGAAAAACTCCCTAGAAAGGCCAGAAGCTAGGAAGAAACCTAGAGAGGAACCAGGCACCAGGGCCCCCTCAGGGGTGCGTGCTCAGTCCGCTCCTGTACTCCCTGTGCACTCATGACCGCATGGCCAGGCACGACTCCAACACCATCATCAAGTTTGCCGATGACACAACAGACCTGATCACAGACGAGACAGCCTATAGGGAGGAGGTCAGAGACCTGGCAGTGTGGTGCCAGGACAACAACCTCTCCCTCATCATGGTCAAGACAAATGAGACGATTGTGGACTACAGGAAAAGGAGGACCAAGCACGCCCCCATTTTCATCGATGTGGCTATAGTGGAGCTTCAAGTTCCTTGGTGTCCACATCACCAACAAAATAACATGATCCAAGCACACCAAGACAATCATGATGAGGGCACTGTTACATACTAATTCAGAGTAAAAACTCAACTGACACTATGAAACCTTAACCAAGTTTATTCTTCCCAGAGGATCAATACAGCTGCATTAGACAAAGACATTGTTCACACAAGTACTGATATTTAACCCTAGTCTCCTCCTACACATCTGAACAAACATTGTGTCTTTACTGCTAGGCAGGACAAAGTAATACGGCCATAAACGTACTTCTCCCTTACCCCCCCTTCATCACTAATCCATGGCTCTCTCCCCTTATCAATGTCTGCCACATGTGATCGCTTCCATGCACTCAATATTTCAATAGGATACCTGATATAATGCAAACATTACCCTCTCAGAACCCAACAGCACGACAAAACCTATTCCCCCTCAGAAGACTGAAAAGATTTTGCATGGGTCCTCAGATCCTCAAAAGGTTCTACAGCTGCACCATCGAGAGCATCCTGAATGGTTGCTTTTCTGCCTGGTATGGCAACTGCTCAGCCTCCAACTGCAAGGCACTACAGAGGGTAGTGCGTACGGCCCAGTACATCACTTGGAGTCAAGCTTCCTGCCATCCAGGACCTCTATACCAGGTCGTGTCCGAGGAAGGCCCTAAAAATTGTCAGATTCTAGCCACCCTAGTCAAAGACTGTTCTCTCTGCTACCACATGGCTAGCGGTACCGGAGCGCCAAGTCTAGGTCTTCTAAACAGCTAAACAAGCCACAAGACTTCTGAACATCTAATCAAATGGCTACCCAGACTTTTTGCACTACCCTATCTTTAATTATTTGTTATTTTATTATTTTTTTAGGGCATTTTATTTACCCATTGTATTCAGCGCATATGACAACATTTGATTTGATTTTGATTTGGTTTTAGGAACAGAGTATGCAATGGTTCGGGACAGGTTCACAAGAGTTGGTCTTACTTCAACATGTATAGTATTATATACAGCCTCAGACAGTGCATGGTGTACAAAACACTGGCATCTTAGTAGACAGTGGTGAGAGAGGAGCATAGAGGTGTCCTATATGTAATTATATGGGGTGCAACAGTGATGGGGGTGGTTGAAGAGGGCCCTGGGGGTGAGAGTAAGAGTTGAAATAGGGGTTAAGCCTGAAGCATGTGTGAAAACAGGGTGAGTTCAGTCAGTATCTGAGGGTTCTGCTCTAGAGTACAAAGAGCTTGAAGAACATCACTGCAGGACTCAAGTCTGGAGCTGAAGATAAGAGATGTACAGCCTCTTCTAGATGTAGAAAAGAGAACACACACCACAGAGTATAGCTAATGAAGTTGTAACCAACAGCTTACCACATGGCTTGAGATTGGCTGCAGGTTTAGATGTGTGTGTGTGTGTGTGTGTGTGTTCTATACCTTCTCCTGAGGCACAAAGTTGGGGCTTCCGACATCCGTAGAATCGTAGGAGAAATCATAGGAGAATGACTGTCTGCCTCTGTCCTTCAGCCCAGTGCCAGGGGTGCCTTTGTAAAGGTGCTACAAGCATAATAGATTACATTAATTTATAAAACAGGAGGGGTATTGTTATTTTAGTCATTGTGCAACATGTCATCCTCATTCTAGAGCCTTTAGTTGTTCCTGATATTTGTACAAAAATGTCTCTTAAACATTGTTTGTTCTTTGAATATATAAAAAGATATGTAGTATTGACATTAATCAATAATTCACCTTTTTGTTGCAATCTATAGAAGTGGTGCTCCCCTCCATGTGGATAATGACCTTCGCAGACACTTCCTTTTCTCTGTGAAATTAATGTAGAATTATGAGCAGTTTACTTGAAGTCAGTCAGGCTGTTTTATGTAGAAAACTGAATACAATGCCCAATGTAGGCCTACAGCCAATTGATTGTGAGTGCCTTGATAAATACAGTCAGTGTCGCGATGATAATTTACTTGAATCAGAAATCCCCCTCTTATCAGGTAATTAGATTTTGAACTGTGCAGTTATTCTTTGAAAAATCACCATTGGACTTCAACATTTTGTGTGAATCATGACTATATCAAAACATATAGAGCCTTCATTCATATGCGGAGTCATATCTAGCCCATATAGACACCAACTACATTTAGCCCCTATTGACGATAGTATCTTCTGGCCGGGGGAGTTTTGTTAAGAGCCCCAACGCTTGTTCAAAATGTTTACACCCTTCGCTTGCGGTTTGGAAACATATGCATGTTCTATATCAGCGAGAAATCATTTTATTTTAAAACACGGTTATATTACTACACACCTTTATAGTCCAAGCACCTTAAATGTTCTATTTAGGGGAGAATTGGCTGTGGCAGCCAAATACTTCATCTAAACGTCAATCAATTCTCAATTGCAATATTGTTCTAGAAACATACAGCCCCCTCTTTTTCAGTGACAACACATTTGTGTATTCCTATTGCACACAGGTGTTCGTAGTCGCAGATGATTAGCACAGATAGTAGACTCTGCTCTGTTTTCCATAAACAAGCTATGGCTGTGTGGGAACCCTAACCCTATAAAGAGTAACATTAGGCTTCTTTAGTCCATTAAAGGGCTAAGTCATATGACAAACAAAAAATACTGATATGTCAACATGACATATCAACATGACTGTACATATCCCAGTGGTTAGAGCGTTGGACTAGTAACCGAAAGGTTGCAAGATTGAATCCCTGAGCTGACAAGATACAAATCTGTCGTTCTGCCCCTGAACAAGGCAGTTAACCCACTGTTCCTAGGCCATCATTGAAAATAAGAATTTGTTCTTAACTGACTTGCCTAGTTAAATAAAAGGTAAAAAAAATTATAATAAAGTCCTAGTTGAAAAAGGAGATATGAGTTTGGGAAAGCCTGTGATAGTACATTAAATCAGTTACACAGTTTAAATCAATTATTTGAGTTTTTACCCAAAGCCAACCTTTAAAGTGATTGTCCAATGTTTGCAAATGTCTGTGACATATGACCTATAATTAATGACAAGTGAAATCGTATGTTAAAAAGCAGCTTTTCTGTGTTGATAGTGTGGAAGCACCCCAACAACAGAATGGTGCAGGTGTATACTAGTCATTAAACATATTAAGGTGAGTAGACTGCTGATTGGCCAGACATCATCCTCTGAGGAAATCACAAGCATGTTTTAAACGGGCTATTTGAGGTGGAGTTTTTGGAAGTGTTTCTTCTAGAACGTATGCCTTGGCCACAAATACCACTATAGGATGAGTCAACAACATTATTTGGGTAGGAGTTAACAGAATATGAACATATGAGATAGTAACTGAACGGTTACTTTAAAACTGCAACATTTTTACTTTCCACTTATACTGTTTTCAAAATGCCGCTCCATGTACACAAGAGAAGAATAATAAGTAATGTCAAACTGTGTAGAAGTGCTGGAAATACTGTTAATTAACGTTGCCATATAGTGCGTATTGACTGACTCCATCAGTATACAGACCTCTTGATCAAGGGTCTTACACGGACAGCCACACGCACTGACGCCATGGCACTTTCGTCCAAGTCACCTGAGAACTGCACCGTGTCAGTCACATACGTAGCTACAATCCGTTAACTTTGAAATGGCAACATACTGATTCACTTTTAATAGCTGTGGGGAAACTTACTCGTTTGCAGGCCTCTTCCAATAGTTTACTTCTCAGAACGGACTGATATCAACTTGATTAATTGCGCGATGCAGCTACTGCAACTGTGCTTGTCCCCGTCTGCACAGACTCGCCGCTAGGTGGCTCTACCTGATTTGAGTTCATAGGATTTGGGCTCCAGTCTTCCACGGGCATGTCAAGAAGATATTCCGACACAGATAGAACAACGAGACAGATATTTAACCGGATGTATAAATGTGAAGCATCCGCTTGGCGTTTCCACTCACTACCTTTATATGGTGGCTAGAGAAGGCCCAGTGTCCAGTGGGATAAGATGGAGTGAGATGTTTTGTGGACGAAATCCTGGCAAATGTTCTCATCGATGAAACATTTGATCTCAACAGTTTTCTGCTCCCAAAGCTATAATTTATTACGAACAGAGTGGACTAAGTTTTGTAGTCTTTACCCTTTGCCATAGGTTTAAAAAATTGTGTTTATCGCATACGCGCATTTTAGAGTAGGCGTTCCCTAAAGCCAAATACATGCTAGAACGCTGCAATAGGATCTCGCTAGCCAGGTTACGCTTGCTCGTGCTTGGCTCTGTCCCCTTCATTGTTCTGCCTACTATGACTAATTTGTTCCCATTGAAAACAACAGGCTGTGGATAGCCAGGCTCAGCAAGGGAAGATTCTGCAAATGGAAAAGCTTAATGGGAAAAGCAATGTACCTCAAATCACATTTTATTTGTCACATGCGCTGAATACAATAGGTCTTACAGTGAAATGCTTACCTGGTGCTTATGCTATGTTGAGCGGAGTCATCAATGGGGTCACAATATCTATGTCCATAGATGATATTAAAGAAAATGTACACATAGGATTCCTTAGTTTCAATGTTTGACAATTTGTCCCATGACTTTGAGTAAAGCCAGAGTTTCTATGTATGTGGAGGGAATAAGTTAGCCCTAAATATTTCTAAAACTAAAAGCATTGCGTTTGAAACAAAACACTCACTAAACCCTAAACCTCAACTATATATTGTAATAAATAATGTGGAAATTGAGCAAGTTGAGATGACTAAACTGCTTGGAGTAACACTAGATTCTAAACTGTCATGGTCAAAACATATTGACGCAGTCGTAGCTAAGATGGGGAGAAGTCTGTCTATAATAAAGCGATGCTCTGCCTTCTTAACAACACTATCAACAAGGCAGGTCCTACAGGCCCTAGTTTTGTCAAACCTCGACTACTGTTCAGTCATGTGGTCAGGTGCCACAAAAAGGGACTTAGGAATATTGCAATTGGCTCAGAACAGTGCAGCACGGCTGGCCCTTGGATGTACACAGAGAGCTAATATTAATAATATGCATGTCAATCTCTCCTGGCTGAAAGTGGAGGAGAGATTGACTTCATCACTACTTTTATTTATGAGAGGTATTGACATGTTGAATGCACAGAGCTGTCTGTCTAAACTGCTGGTACACAGCTCGGACACCCATGCATACCCCACAAGACATGCCACAAGAGGTCTCTTCACAGTCCCCAAGTCCAGAACAGACTATGAGAGGCACACCGTACTACATAGAGCCATGACTACATGGAACTCTAGTCCACATCAAGTAACTGATGCAAAAATATCTTATGGAACAGCGGGGACTGTGAAGCAAAACAAACATTGGCACAGACACATGCATATACACACACACACATACACACACACACGAAAACATACGCACTATACATACACATGGATTTAGTACTGTAGATATGTGGTAATGGTGGAGTAGGGGCCTGGGGCACACAGTGTGTTGTGAAATCTGTGAATGTATTGTGTTTTAAAATTGTATAAACTTCCTTCATTTTGCTGGACCCCAGGAAGAGTAGCTGCTCCTTTGGTAGAACTACAGTGCGGACTGATGGAGCTTACATGGATGTTCCTGGAGTAGCAACTGTAGTCAGTGCTTCTACTGGTCTTGGCATGGTTTTGAGGCCTGCTGATAAAATCTTGAACTCATGAATGTGCAGTGTCAAATGACACTTTGATCATTAATAAAGTTGACTTCATAGCTTTAATTGGTAAGGTTATCAATACGACTCGGTTGTGGAAAGCAGAAATGCCAGGATGAAGGTTATTGTGGAGATGGCAAAAGAGATTGTGGGCAACATACGTTACTGTTGAAATGGCTGCTGACATGCTGAACACTCCTAAGGGTGGATTTTCTTCAGCATAATATAGATCAAGTTTAATGGGGTTGGGGAGTTTTTTGGGGGAGAGACTGTGGTAGAAGTTAGTAGGGATTTATTTTGGTTTAGAATTTTCATGGTAGAATAGAATTGGGCAGATCATGATTGATCGGACATTCAAGCACAGTAGGTGACGGCATGCACTTTAAACATTTATTTGCAGCCATGATATCATAGAAGAAGAAAAAGAAGAAGTGCTGTGGTCTGTCTTGGGTTAGTTATAAACACCTTTGATCCCAAAAAAGATTTGAGTTTTGAAACTGCAGTCAAAGTGCAGTAACTGCAGTCGACTATGGTATTTTGGACGCAGTATTTGTCGCATACTGCAGTTATACTACACTCTGTCTGCAATCTTTTTTCGTAATGGAGCTTTTGTCAAATTAAAGTCAGATTTGACTTTTCACAGCAGGTTAAGAGAACTTAGGGAGTAGGTTGTGATAATACATGTAGCAGGTTTAAGAGAATTAGGTAAATGTTTAGAAAAGGTTTAGGGTTAGTTAAAATCCCCCCAAATTCTACTTTTGACGTTCATTTGACTAAAGCTGGATCCCTTAAGATTCCAGTTTTTTTGTGATGCTCGTCGTTTGGTGCAACGCAGACAGGGTGGCGTGAGTGGTGAAAAAGAAGAATTAGTCTGTCCTTTTCAGTTTTGATGTTGAGTCTTTGCCTGACATACTGATGGTAGGATATATAAGTTATCCCGTGCAAGCTTTTGTGCCAAATACATTACTTTGTTACAGGTGTCAAGCTTATGGGCATGTCACAGCAGTATGTAGGGAGGTTCCTAGGTGTGAGAAGTGTGCAGAAGGGCATGAGACAAAGGAATGTGTAGCACTGGGGAAAGTAGTGGTATGTGTTAATTGTAGGGGTGTCCATGGGGCTGTGGATCTAAAATGTCTGGTCAAGAGAGGCAGGTTGAGGTTTCCAGGGTTAGAGGAGTGCAGAAGTTGATGAAGCCTTAAGTAGAACTAAATAGATTTAAATAGTGGAGTAGGTTGGTAGGTTTAGATGGTAGGGTATTTTTTTTTTTTAAAGACTCAAGTGAAGTATAAGGGAGTTTTACTCCAGTGTAGTAGGTGGCGGAAATGCTAAATGTATTTGATGCCAACCGCCGTTGAACCTCAAATAAGAAGAAGAAGGAGCTGGATCCCTTCTAGCAATGACCGGTTTCCATTCGTCTTCCCATGATGCAACGCACTGAGTGGAATTTTTCAAAACGAGTCAGCGATGGCGGAACAAACAAACAGGGAGGTGGTCACCGGGAGCGTAGAGACAACGAATACATTAACAAATGATCACAACCTCCGATCAAAAATGTGTCTCCCAACTTCGCAAGGAAAAGGGATCAACATACACATTAAATCCGACACCAAATGTTACGTTGCGAGCCGGACAAAAGACTTCTCAGACGAACAATCAGCTACGGAAACCTCGGGGCGACTATCCCAGGAAACACCGACAACAACAAGCAAATGTAACACACCAAACAGCTCAAAGTCAGATGAGATTAACTCCAAAGATATCGTAGTAACCACGGAAAATAAGGAAAACTACATCTCCTGTGTTTCTGATGTTGGTCTGTCTCTCTTCTATTCCTATTCACTTGCGCATGATGTTCACGTGTTGCTATTCGTAGGTAGCTACAGTACTTGTAGCTACGATATCTCTCTGTGTCCATGATAAATGTATCATACGTCAGTCAGCCAGGTCATACGCATGATATGTCAGGAGATCAATACTTTGAAACAGCTGTAGAAATGTTTTTTTTGTAGTAAAATAAGCTTATTGAACCAACAACGCATATGACAGCCTAGTCTCTGACTGGTTGCCTGCCACCATGGTGGCTGTCATTAGTCTCGGAAACCCAGAACCTATCTCCTAAAAAGTAATTTAACAGTGTGTTATTTGACAGTGATCTGCTCAAATTCTGAGGTGGACCTATCAGATGATTCTATTGTGTTCTATCCACAGATCCGTCATCTGCAGGCAGTACCTGTCAGGTTATCACCGAGACAAGTAGCACAGCCACCACTCTCCCCCCCCTGACCCCCTCCAAGCAGGCTGAGGCTGTCGATGCAGAGACGCTACGGAGGGCCAGGGAGGAGGGCCGTGTGGAGGTAATGTTCCCAGGTTTGGTCACACAGGAGGGCTGCTGCCGCTTCGTCAGTGAGATACTGAAGTGTATCCTTTACCAAAGACAACAGCTGCCCATGACCTATGACCAGCTGGTTTACTCTCAGAAGAGACAGCAAGCTGCCATGCAGGTGAGTGCTGGGCAGTGATGCTTCCGACGGTCTTAACCATGTTTCTCTCACTACTTATTTAACATCAATGACTGTTTTCCCTATTTGTCTTTCTTTGATTCCTTTTTTCATCTCTTCTCACCACCTTCTCAAAATGCATTGGAGAAGGTCGGAGGGGATGAACCCTGGGAACCTCCTGCAATACAGATTTATTCCAACCGAATAAATACTGGCTGCTATAATAGCCCTACTCCTAGCAGTGTTGTCTAGGATCTATGAGTTGCTGTTTGACCCCAGGCCCTCTCTCTTCCTCTTTCCCCCAGAATGAGGAGGCAGTGGCCTGGAGGCCCGGTCAGTCCACTGCAGAAGGCCTGGACTGGAGGAGATGCCAGCGTACCCTCCAAGACCTTGAGCAGGTGCTACAACAACTGGAAGTTCTCTTCTCCCTCTCCCTGGTCCCCCGTGTGCTCCTCCTGCTCGGCGGCTCCCTCCTCCTTCCCAAGGAGCTGTACGAAGTCAACATGGAGGATGTGATACTAGCCACCGGTGACCGGAGCCTACGCGTCTCCTCGTGTCTGCGCCAAGTCTTTCGCACGCTCTTCGTGGCCGACCTGTTGTCTGACGCTAAACCTGTCCGGCTCACAGCCACGACGGTCATGGTTCTGGCCCACAGGGACTGTGGCGTGGGGTGGTTCCGGCCCAAGCTGGATTTCAAGGTCCCCACACGGGTGAAGAGCCAGGTTATTTCTCTGTCTTGTGACCCCAGTCGTGTCTCTGGGTCTGGGGCGTCTGAGGGAGGAGGGCAGATTGCCTGGCAGGACTATGTGTGGTTTCAGGCCCCCTTGACTATCAAAGGCTTCAGCAAGTGACATACAAGGTACAAGGAAGGTACTCTAACCCACAGCCATAGTATAGTATGAGATGAGACAAGGTCCTGTATTCAGAATCTGAAAGTAAGAGTGCTAATCTAGGATCAGGTCCCCCCGTCTATATAATCCTACTCTTACTGATCTGAAGGCAAAACTGGGCCCGTCTTTATGAAGTGTCTCCGAGTAGGAGTGCTTATCTAGGTTCAGTTTGACCTTTTGGATCACAATGACTAACATTATATGGACTAGGGCACATGATCCTAGATCAGCTGTGAATATGGACCTGTGTAAACGCAGCCCAAGTGTTGACTGAGCGGATTTACACATTTGCCATACCTTTCTCTCTCTCAGGGACCCCTGTCTCTCTGGCTGCGTTTACACAGGCAGTCCAATTCTGATCTTGTTTTCACTAATTGGTCTTTTGACCAATCAGATCAGCTCTGAAAAAGATCTCATGTGAAGTTTAAAAATGGTCAATTGTGCTGCCTGTGTAAACACAGCATATGTAACCCTTAGCCTAGTCCAGGGACTGTGTTTTTATTACAATTCATATGAAAAACTTTCGGGATCTGTACAGAATGATTTTTAATGAATTATGTTGTCTTTTAGCTGTGTATTTACTTTTAGCTTGGCTATGTGCTGTAATGAAAGCAGTGTTGGTGCTTTACTGTGTATAATATAGCCTTCTAAAAAAAATTATGGACAGTATGCCTACTTTTCATCTGGTTGAGACGCAACACTGGTTGTACCTGTACTGTACATTGACGTGTCTTGGTTTTCAATTGCTTAAAAATGGAGGTCTGAAACAATATTTTGTAAATATACAGTGTGTATGTCAGTTTTAGCATGATCACTAAATTATTTCAGATTCATTTGAATTGTACACATCTGCAGCTAAAAGCTGAATTCTAGTATACATCCCAGGACTGGACTTAAGCTGTGTCCGGGTTATTCTGGGAAACCAGCCCCACCAATATTAGACACTACAAAAGACTTAACAAGCCAGACATTACAGGGTTGTCACAATAGACATGATTACAGCAGTAGTGCATTATTACAACAAGGACAAGAGAAGGAAAGAGCTGAAACATCTGTGATTATGTTGCTTCCACAGTTCTTGTTCAATATGGCAGACATTTGTAACCTGAATGTGTTAGTGCTGGTCAATTATGTTTTGACTGATAGTGCACATTATCAAATGACTAAGCCTTATTCATATTACATTGATCTTAAATTATAATAGCATTGTTTGACAGAGTATTTTAAATATTGACTTGATAAGACAGTTTGATTTTGAGCTTTGATAACAGTATAAAATGGTTTTAGAGAAACTTGGACTATTAGTAGTTAGTTGTGCACCTCTGTGAGAACACTAAGTCCCTGAAGTTCTGTTGGCTCTCTTCCTGGCACTTGGCTGGAGAGTGCAGTGTACACACCTGGGTTGTGTTCATTACATACCAAACCCATGTCCCACCCCTTCCCCTGATAGTCCCAAACGCTTCCTACCTCTCTTCCTTGGCCCTAACCCTTCATTTCTGCAGATCTTCATTAAGGTGTCAGCAAATATGGTGTGAGCTTCACCACTGCACTTCTTATACCTATCCAGAATCTACAGAACTGCAAACATCGAGGGGTTTGTGCCAGGTGGTAGGGAGCAATTTGGGACTGGCTGTTGTTGCATCAGCCTTAAAACAACTTCACCTTCCTAACAAACTGCAGCAGGTCGTCGGCCAAGAGCCGTGCCTCTTCCAAGGCAGCGAAGTGGCTTCCTTGGTGGAAGTAGGAGTAGATGTTCCTGAACCTGGGGCACATGCATTATCTCATTAAGGAACGTCGCTAAGCCTGTAGGCACATACTGTACACCATCTTCCTGAGGACACGAGAGAAAACAAACACTGCAACACAATTACATTTTACTCACAGCAGACATTCATTTAGCAGGCGCTCCTTCCCAGGGTGAATTAGAATCAGTCCATTCAACTAAAGTAGGTCAAACAACCACTTCGAGACCCTCATTATTGGGAGCCTGCTATCTTAACAAAGCAAGCATGATTAGGGCTTTGTAATTCAGTTGGTCATGGGTTCAAGTCCTGCAAGGATCACATACAACTACAAATGTACAGTAAGTTACTTATGGCATATTAAGTGGCATTACTGTTTCCATTAAGCAGGTATTAAATGACAGGCCCTGTAGAGAGAAAGCCAACAGCCTCATGTCATTGTGGAGCACTGTGCCGCAACACAAACACTCACTCGTTATCCAGTCTGTTCTCGATGTTGGTCTTGAGGGTCTCTTTGTAGAACCTCGTTGTGGAGATGATGGAACCGGTAGTCCAGTAGATCATGGTGTTGGTCAGCAGGTAGTCCAGGGTGAACTTCATAAAGACAGGAAAAAGAAAGGACCAATCAACAGCTCTGACAACGGGAAGAATGCTGTGTCTGCATCTGAAATGCTACTCCATTGTCTATATAGTGATCTACTTTTGATCTGGGTCAAATGTAGTGCACTAGAAAGAATTAGGGTGCCATTTGGGGTGCAAATATAACCAGCAGCTGGTAGAACTGGCCATCAAAGTCCCAGTCACACTTTATTTGGATAGGCCATCTGTATACAGTTGAAGTCGGAAGCTTACATACACTTAGGTTTGAGTCATTAAAACTTGATTTTCAACCACTTCAAAAATGTCTTGTTAGCAAACTAGTTTTGGCAAGTTGGTTAGGACATCTACTTCATGCATGACACAAGTCATTTTTCCAACAATTGTTAACAGACAGATTATTTCACAATTCCAGTGGGTCAGAAGTTTACATTCACTAAGTTGACTGTGACTTTAAACAGCTTGGAAAATTCCAGAAAATTATGTCATGGCTTTAGAAGCTTCTGATTGACATCATTTGAGTCAAGTAGGTGTACCTGTGGGTGTATTTCAAGGCCTACCTTTAAACTCAGTGCCTCTTTGCTTGACATCATGGGAAAATCAAAAGAAATCAGCCAAAATTGTAGACCTTCACAGTCTGGTTCATCCTTGGGAGCAATTTCCAAACGCCACATTTCTCTGTACAAACAATAGTACGCAAGTATAAACACCATGGGACCACGCGGCCGTCATATCGTTCAGGAAGTAGTCACGTTCTGTCTCCTGGAGATGAACGTACTTTGGTGCGTGAAGTGCAAATGAATCCCAGAACAACAGCAAAGGACCTTGTGAAGATGCTGGAGGAAACGGGTACAAAAGTATCTATAGCCACAGTAAAAACAAGTCCTATATTGACATAACCTGAAAGGCCGCTCAGCAAGGAAGAAGCCACTGCTCCAAAACCGCCATAAAAAAAGCCAGACTGCGGTTTGCAACTGCACATGGGGACAGAGATCGTACTTTTTGGAGAAATGTCCTCTGGTCTGATGAAACAAAAATAATACTGTTTGGCCATAATGTCCATGGTTATGTTTGGAGGGAAAAGGGGGTGGCTTGCAAGCTGAAGAACACCATCCCAACCGTGAAGTACGGGGGTGGCAGCATCATGTTGTGGGGGTGCTTTGCTGCAGGAGGGACTGGTGCACTTCACAAAATATATGGCATCATGAGGGAGGAAAATTATGTGGATATATTGAAGCAACATCCCAAGACATCAGTCAGGAAGTTAAAGCTTGGTTGCAAATGGGTCTTTCAAATGGACAATGACCCCAAACATACTTCCAAAGTTGTGGCAAAATGGCTTAAGGACAACAAAGTCAAGGTATTGGAGTGAGCATCACGAAGCCCTGACATCAATCCTATAGATAATTTTTTGGCAGAACTCAAAAGGCGTGTGCGAGCAAGGAGGCCTACAAGCCTGACTCAGTTACACCAGCTATATCAGGAGGAATGGGCCAAAATTCACCCAACCTATTGTGGGAAGCTCGTCGAGGGTACCCAAAACGTTTGACCTAGGTTAAACCATTTTTAAAGGCAATGCTACCAAATACTAATTGGGTGTATGTAAACTTCTGACCCACTGGGAATGTGGGAAAAAATAAAAGCTGAAATAAATAATTATCTCTACTACTATTTCACATTCTGAAAATAAAGTGGTGATCCTAACAGTGAATTTTTACTAGGATTAATTGTCAGGAATTGTGGAAAAACTGAGTTTAAATGTATTTGGCTAAGGTGTATGTAAACTTCTGACTTCAACTATATGCTCTATCAACAAACTATACTGAACAAAAATAAACTCAACATGCAACAATTTCAAAGATTTGACTGAGTTATAATTCATATAAGGAAATCAGTCAATTGTAATAAATTCATTAGGCCCTTATCTATGGATTTCACATGTCTGGGAATACAGGTCACATACCTTTAAAAAATAAAATAAAAAGTAAGGGTGTGGATCAGAAAACCAGTCAGTATCTGGTGTGACCAACATTTGTCTCATGCACATCTCCTTCACATAGAGTTGATCAGGCTGTTGATTGTGGCCTGTGGCATGTTGAACCACTCTTCAATGGGTGTGCGAAGTAGTATGTTGTGGGGAACTGGAACACGCTGTCAGATAAATCGATCCAGAACATCCTAAACAAGCTCAAAGGGTGACGTCTGGTGGGTATGCAGGCCATGGAAGAACTGGGACATGTTTTGCTTCCAGGAACTGTGTACAGGTCCTTCCTTGCGACATGGGTCTGTACATTATCATGCTGGAACATGAGGTTATGAATGGCAACAGCTCTGGTGGACATTCCTGCAGTCACCATGCCAATTGCACACTCCTTCAAAACATGAGACATCTGTGGCATTGTGTTGTGTGACAAAGCTGAATATTTTTATAGTGGCTTTTTATTGTCCCCAAAACAAGGTGCACCTGTGTAATGATCACGCAGTTTAATCAGCTTCTTTATATGCCACACCTGTCAGGTGGATTGATTATCTTGGCTATGGAGAAATGCTCACTAACAGGGATGTAAACAACTTTGTGCACAATTTAGTGAAATAAGGTTTTTGTGTGTATGAAACATTTCAGGGATCATTTATTTCAGGTAATGAAACATGTGACTAGCCCTTTACATGTTGCATTTCTATTTTTGTTCAGTGTACCTTTTGATAAGCAACTGCTTACTAAGGTTAGAGTTAGTTTTAGTAGAGAGTTGAAATGTTACTGATCATCTGTAGATAGTCTGTAGAGCAACTACAGATGGACTAATCAAATATAGTGTTACCCAAGTCTCTGCTGTTGAAGTCAGCCCAGGTGGAAAACTTTTCCAGTCTGTAGAGCCACTGGAGAGTCATTCACCCCTCAACCTGCAAGGGGAGACATTGTCCACAAATTGTATTTATTTATTTTTATTTACATGCTAGAGCCACCTCGAATCCATCCAGTGTAGGTTTCTTCAGAACGCCTCGATTAGGATTTAGTATTTATTTTGTTGTCTCTGAGAGGAAATGTGTCTTGGACATTAAAAAGTGCTATTGCTTCCACAAAGGATATCACAGGTTAAAAACATATGATCATACAATACATCATATTACTACTTTGAATTTCAGATGGGCAGTTTGTTTGTTTGACAGTGAGGTAAAAATGTGTGTGATGATCACATTCTCACCAACGGAGTCTGGCTTGGTGGCCTGGGTGTGCAGCTAGCCAGTCTCCCTGAGGATCTCATATTTTTTTATTTTTTTTATTTAACGAAGCAAGTCAGTTCAGAAAAAAAATCGTATTTACAATGACGGCCTACCCCAGCCAAACCCGGATCAATTGTGCACCACCCTATGGGACTCCCAATCACAGCCAGATGTGATACAGCTTGGATTTGAACCAGGGACTGTAGTGACACCTCTATACACTGAGATGCAGTGCCTTAGACCGTTGCGCCACTTTGGATCATATACAGTACGTTCCCCTCCATGAAACCTAATAAGCCATACAATATCCTGACGTCCTCCCTTGTGAACCCAGCCAGGGCAGGTAGCGACCGATCAGGACAGTAAACAGGACACCCAACCCCCTCTGTTTTCCAGTTAACATGTTGAGGTGGAGACCCTTCACACACCTACAGTAGCACAGGAAGAGAGCAAAGAATGCAGTCACTTAATTTAGAGAATAAAACAAGGGGTCTGTCTGCTTAGTGGGGTTTAGTGTTGAGGATTTGACTCATGTTCAATGCACTTAAAACACTTGAATCTGTGTACACTAATGTTCCTGCAGCCCTAACCCTTCCATATTTGCAGATCTGAAGGGTCTGGGTGTGTGTAAGCAGTATAGTGGTGGCGCTTCCACCATATTGCTTGCTTCCACCTGTTGGATTCGGGGTAAACTTTGAACATGGATTTACTAAAGACATGATAGATCAGAAGCATGGTATATAAAGGAGTGAAAGAGTGTTTTTTATGTCAGAAGTTAATGGTTCTCTGTAGAAAGACAGAGTGGCTGTGGAATGTGCTGGGTGGACGGTGGCGGGGGGAGTCACAGGAGTGCAATAGGTGATACTAGAAGACATCTGTGGATTAGGTGAAGGAGGGGTTGAGGTCAGGAGGTCAGGTCAGATCCCTTGAAGGGAGAAATAATGGTTTATTATCCTGTTACCCTCTTCCTGTCAAACTATAAGATGTCTGGATTGGAGAGAAGGAGGGGTGTCTAAAGTGGAGTATGTATACTTGTGATGATGGGAACATGTCTTTGTCTGAATAACAGCTATAACGACCCTTTGGGAAGAATTAAACTTGGTTAAGCTTCTCTAGTGTCCGTGAGTTATTGATTCTGAAAAATAAGAACCTAACACACCTAACAGATCAACAAAGATGAAGAGGTCCAAGGGGAAGGACTTTTGGGGCAAGCTGTCTCTCTGTTCTTAGGGTGTGTCCCGATTTTCACCCAAAACACTTTTTTCTCATGGATTAAACAATGCTGGCAAATCACTCCAGCCAATGCTTACACCAATCACATGCTTTAAAATCCATGATTGGGAGTGTGCAAGTGCACACATCTAGAAAAGAGTGGAGAATTGGGACTCTGTTCTTACTGTGGCTTCATCTGGGCAATGTTGGTATTGATGAGTGAACCCCAGTCTCCTCCCTGCAGATAATACTCTCACAATCCCAGACGCTCCATCAGCTTGTGGAAGACCCTCGCTGCATCCAGAGCTTTAAAGTCTGCCGGGAGGGACACCACAGAATAAGAGCGGATACAATGAGTTAGCATGACACCAGAGGAACCATAGCCCTTAGTAGCCTTCCTAGTACAGTGAACTAGTAGTAAGACTTTACTGAATGGGTCTTGGTTAAAAAGTCAAGCTAAGATCAATTACCAAAATCAGAAAATGACAATGGACAATAACATATTCTTCTTCGTGAATCTCCTTATTGTATTCACATTGAACTATTAAATGTTGATTGATAATAACAAATAAAGATATAAGTGGGACATTTATTACTATTATACCTTCTAGTGTACAAACTTTTACAGATGCATCATTGAGAGCATTCTGTCGGGCTGTATGGCAACTGCACAGTCCGCAACCGCAGGGCTCTCTAGAAGGTGGTACGGTCTGACCAACGCATCACCAGGGGCACACTGCCTGCCCTCCAGGATATCTACTGTCACGCCCTGACCATAGAGAGCCCTTGTATCTCTATGGTGTAGTAGGTCAGGGCGTGACAGGGGTTTTTCTAGTTTATTTATTTCTATGTGGTGTTCTAGTTTATTTTCTATGTTGGTGATTTGTATGATTCCCAATTGGAAGCAGCTGGTAATCGTTGTCTCTAATTGGGGATCACATTTAGGTAGCATTTTTCCCATCTGTGTTTGTGGGATATTATTTTATGTTTTGTGCACCACGTAGTCACGTTTCGTTGTTAGTTTATTGATTTATTGTTTTGTTTTTGCTAAGTTTAACTTTATAATAAAGATGTGGAACTCAACGTCCGCTGCGCCTTGGTCCGTCTCTCCTCATCATCGTGACATCTACAGAACCCGGTGTCACAGGAAGGCCAAAACGATCATTAAGGAACTCAGACATCCAAGTCACGGTCTGTTCACCCCGCTACCATGCAGAGGGCGAGGTCAAATCAAATCAAACTTTATTTTTCACATGCGCCAAATACAAGTGTAGACCTTACCGTGAAATGCTTACTTACAAGCCCTTAACCAACAGTGCAGTTCAAGAGGAGTTAAGAAAATATTGACCAAATAAACTAAAGTAAAAAATAATAAAAAAGTAATAATAAAATAACAGTAACAAGGCTATATGCAGGGGGTACCGGTACCGAATCGGTGTGCGGGGGTACAGGTTAGTTGAGGTAATTTGTACATGTAGGTAGAGGTGAAGTGACTATGGATAGATAATAAACAGCGAGTAGCAGCAGTGTACAAAATAAATGGGGGGTCAACTGTAAATAGTCCGGTGGCCATTTGATTAATTGTTCAGCAGTCTTATGGCTTGGGGTTTTAGTCCTAGACTTAGCACTCCGGTACCGCTTGCCGTGCGGTAGCAGAGAACTTGGGTGACTGAAGTCTCTGAAAATTGATTGGGCTTTCTTCTGACACCACCTATTATATAGGTCCTGGATGGCAGGAGCTTGGCCCCAGTGATGTACTGGGCCGTATGCACTACCCTCTGTAGATCCTTAAGGTCAGATGCCGAGCAGTTGCCATACTAGGCAGTGATGCAACTGATCAGGATGCTCTCGATGGTGCAGCTGTAGAACATTTTTGTAGAATCTGGGGATCCATGCCAAATCGTTTCAGTCTCCTGAGGGGGAAAATGTTTTGTTGTGCCCTCTTCACGACTGTCTTGGTGTGTTTGGAATATGAAAGTTTGTTGGTGATGTGGACACCAAGGAACTTGAAACTGTCACGACTCCCGCCGAAGTCGGCTCCTCTCCTTGTTCGGGCGGCGCTCAGCGGTCGTCGTCACCGGTCGTCGTCACCGGTCTTCTAGTCAACGCCGCTCCACCTTTCATTTTCCATTTGTTTTGTCTTGTTTTTCCACACACCTATTTTACATCCCCTCATTACTCTACGTGTATATTATCCTCTGTCCCCCCCCCCCTATGTCTGTGTGTAATTGTTCGTTACATATCATGTGTGACGCTTCATGATGGTTTTTCGCTGAGTCTTGTTTGGAACCAGTGGTATTGTATGCTGTACATTATTTGTGTGACGAGTGAGCTATTTGCTTTTGCCTTTGGCGGGAGTGTTATTACGCAGTTGCATCTGACTGTTTTCCTTCTGCCAAATAAAGTGTGCTTGTTCACTTATCTCTGCTCTCCTGCATCTGACTTCAGTTAACCAGTTGTGCACACCGTTGACAGAAACTCTCCACCTGCTCCACTACAGACCTGTCGACGTCAACGAGGGCCTGTTCGGCCTGACTTTTCCTGTAGTACACAATCAGCTCTGTTTTCTTGCTCACATTGAGGGAGAGGTTATTGTCCTGGCACCATGCAGACAGTTTTCTGACCTACTTCCTATAGGCTGTCTCATTGCTGTCGGTGATCAGGCCTACCACTGTTGTGTCAATGAACAGCATTCTCACATAGGTGTTCCTTTTGTCCAGGTGGGAAAGGGCAGTGTGGAGTGAGTCACGAACCGGCTCAATGCCCGTAACAAAGGGAGACAACGTGGAGATAAGGAGTAACAAAATATATATTTATTAACTAAAGCAACTAAGGAAAATATACAATGGTGTGTGTAATCAGTAGTGTAAGTGAGTGTTTTGCATGCATGAATGTGATAATGCAGGGTGTTGAACGGTGCCAAAGCAAACAAACAAAAGGCCACCAAGAACAACAACACAATCTACAAAGATGTCTACATGGAGAGAGTCTCCTCCATGAATGTGGAAGAGGTCTATTTATCCTGGGAGACACCTGGCCCAGGTGTTTCCCATGAAGCTGACGACCCTCCCAACTCCGCCCACCGACATCCTAATAAGGAAACAAGAACAAAGACAGAATACGGCAGACAGAGTGGGAGGGTCGTCACAAGTGTGATTGAGATTGCGTCTTCTGTGGATCTGTTGGGGCGGTATGCAAATTGGAGTGGGTCTAGGGTATCCGGGAGGATGCTGTTGATGTGAGCCATGACCAGCCTTTCAAAGCACTTCCTGGCTACAGACATGAGTGCTACAGGGCAATAATAATTTAGGCAGCTTACCTTCGCTTCCTTGGGCACAGGGACTATGGTAGTCTGCTTGAAACATGTAGGTATTACAGTCTCGGTCAGGGAGAGGTTGAAAATGTCACATCTGTTCCCACTACGCCCTCTGGTGTCCATCCGGTTTTGTCATAACCTTCTGTCTGTTTGTCTGTGTGGTTGGAGACAGGTGTGCTGGAGTCAGAGCAAATCCCTACCAGCTGCATATCGTCCCATAATCAAGACATCTACATAAACTCCTTCCTGCCATTTCCACGCTGCCAGATCGTAATCTCTGATCAGTCAGTAATGATTCTAGCCTTTTGTCTTAGCTCAAGATCCTGGTAGCTCTACAGTGCTTGTTCCCTGTCTTACATAATTTTTTTCCTCTCCTTAAAGTACTGATCTGTCTCCGGCTCCTGTCTCCTGTTCTACATCTCACCACCAACCTCCTTGCTCTGGATATTACTCACCACCATCACCTTGGATTCCCCTCAGGACCAGTTCCCCTGTTCCACGCTGTCAACTCCAACCTCACTCTACACTCCTCGTTATTGCAACTCATCTGAGCTGCCCCGGTTCTGCACTCCCCATTTTCTGTGTTCAATAAACATTTTGTGCATTCATCCCGGTTTCCTCTGTTGAGTCCGCTCTTGGGTGTCCCCCCCCCTCATCATAACAGAAAATGTCTGTGAAGACACTTGTCAGTTGGTCCGCGCATGCTTTCAGTACACGTCCTGGTAATCCGTCTGGCCGCGCGGCTTTGTGAATGTTGACCTGTTTAAAGGTCTTGCTCACCTTGACTACCGAGACCATTATCACACAGTCGACCAGAACAGCTGGTGCTCTCGTGCATGCTTCAGTGTTGCTTCCCTCGAAACGAGCGTAAAAGGCATTTTTCTCATCTGGTATGCTCGCGGCTGGGTTTTCCTTTGTAGTCCGTAATAGTTTTTCAAGCCCTGCCACATCCGACGAGTGCCAGAGCCGATGTAGTAGGATTCAATCTTAATCCTGTATTGACACTTTGCTTGTTTGACGGTTCGTCGGAGGGCATAGTGGGATTTCTTATAAGCGTCTGGATTAGTGTCCCGCTCTTTGAAAGCGGCAGCTCTAGCCTTTAGCTCGATGCGGATGTTGCCTGTAATCCATGGCTTCTGATTGGGATATGTACGTACGGTCACTGTGGACGACCTAGTCAATGCACTTATTGATGAAGCCGGTGACTGAGGTGGTATACTCCTCAATGCCATTGGATGAATCCCGGAACATATTCCAGTCTGTGCTAGCAAAACAGTCCTGTAGCATCTGCCTGGGTAATAGCATCTGAATTTTACAATTCCATTGGTGAGCAGGGTCTCGTGACATTTCATAAGTGTTTTTCAATTATGTATTTAGCTGTACAACCAGGCAAACAAGACTGGGCAAGCCAGTCGGCAGGTGAGTATTGAGACAGTAACCAAAAGGTTACTAGATCGAATCCCGAGCTGACAAGGTACAAATTTGTCATTCTGCCCCAGAACAAGGCAGTTAACCCACTGTTCCTAGGCGGTAATTGTAAATAAGAATTTCCTCTTACAGTTTTTCTCAGTCACTTTGGTGCATTTCTTAGATCAAAAGTGCAATTCTTGATACTACTTGTACAAATTCCAAATCAGCTAGTCACTTGTGCACATCATTAAAGCAATTTCTTATTCCTTTGAACAAATTGCAATTGATAATGTACAAGTGTCAGCTTTTTTCCACATGATCAATTGCTCATGTCATGTTGATCAAAATATAATAGATGGTTCTCTGTTGAATAGTCTTACCCCTCAAAACATCTAGGCATTAGTTCCTTGCATAAGCCATTACATGCTAAATTGTTGAACTATTTGTCATAAACTGTCAAGCATAGTTTTACACATTTCTATTAGACCTTTTGTACAAAAACGTGAATTGATGAATCGTGCAGGTGAAATTGACCCTCACTCATGAAGGAATGTAAAGCGTTAGTTAAACCAACAATCAACCAGTTGTCTAAATTGCTCAAAGTTGCATCTCATGAAGAATCAATTGGCAAGCATATATAGACAGACCACAACACAGAGTTGCAATTTTCCAATAATGGATGGACCAGGAAACGAACAGGGTCAACAGCCAAGAGGAGGAAGAAGAGGAGCAAGGATGCGTGGTGGAAGGCAAAACAGAGGAAGAGGCAGAAGAGGACATAGGTGCATGTCTGATGACATAAGGGCCACTATTGTAGACCATGTTGTCAATCATGGCCTTACAATGGCTGAGGCGGGTCGAAGGGTGCAGCCGAATATTGGGAGATCAACCGTGTCCTCAATAGTTCAAACGTTTCGAAGAGAGAACAGGTATGACCACCAATGTACACTGCACTGTTACTGTATATAAGCAGTATACTGTATACTTCCTACAATGCTTCATATTACAGTAGTCCACTTGTATTTCACAGCATACAGAAATATACTATATACAGATACATACTGCACCTTACATGCACCCACCTGTATGTTTTCCAGTAAAATGTGTGTTCGCATAGTTTTTGTCTGAAAGTGTGATGCATCACTGCATTTTTCCCCACATAGGACTGCAAGATTACCTCAAACCGGTGGCAGAGGACGCCTTTTCACACCTCAACAGGAGGAGGCTATTTGCACCATGGTCCGAGTAAACAATGCCATGAGACTCAGGGAAATACAAAGGACCATTATAGAAGACAACGATGTCTTTGAAAACATCCATACGGTTAGCATCTCAACCATCGACAGGGTGCTGCATAGAAACCAGATGAGTATGAAACAGCTGTACCGTGTACCATTCCAAAGGAATGAGGACCATTCCAAAGGAATGAGTCATTTAGGTCAACAATGGATCATTCAAAGATCCTCGCTGAACTTCTGGAGAGAGTTTGCTGCACTGAAAGTAAAGGGGCTGAATAATTTTGCACGCCCAATTTTTCCGTTTTTGATTTGTTAAAAAAGTTTGAAATATCCAATAAATGTCGTTCCACTTCAGGATTGTGTCCCACTTGTTGATTCTTCACAAAAAAATACAGTTTTATATCTTTATGTTTGAAGCCTGAAATGTGGTAAAAGGTCGCAAAGTTCAAGGGGGCCGAATACTTTCGCAAGGCACTGTAGCGTATAATGGAGTTGGAATCAAGTGAACCCTCTCAACTTTGTATACGTGGATGAGGCTGGCTTCAACCTGACCAAATGCAGAAGGCGGGGTCGGAATATCATCGGTCACAGAGCTACTGTGGATTTGCCAGTCCAACGGGGAGGAAATATCACCATGTGTGCTGCTATTTCGGAGCATGGTGTCCTAACCCATAGGGATAAGGGATAATTTGGAATGCCTTGGATAAGGCATTCCAAAAGATTCTTTCTACGTTGCATTGGAAGGGAAAATATCCGGTGTGATGTGGATGAGAATATGTGGGCCAACAGACAGGAACGTCTGGATGTGTAGAGACCGCACAACAGTGCTGCGGGCAAAGTTGTGCCTTAGGGGTGGTTTCCTGTGTTTATTTCTAATTTCGTTTTTTTCCCTTTGTGCCCCTTGGGTTGTCCAGTCTCTTTCAATCAATAACCCACATACAGTAATATGTAAATAGTACTGTTGAAATTGATATATGCAATAGAAGTGCAGCCTTGTGCATTTTCAATACAGTAACTGTCATCCAAACTGTAGCCTAAGTTTACATCAGGTAATACTGTCAAAGTACACAGTTACATTGACAACATGCCTAAACATTTTGATGACCTTGTTCTTGAACAATGACTCAATGACTTTTCATTCTGATGACACTGACATGATCATTGGCATGACTATTTACTTCTGAGAGATGTACTAAGGATTTTTAGTGACTGACTAGCTTTAGAAACATATCTATTGTATATTGCATTTTGTACAAATTGTTCTGAGAAATGCACTTATTATTTTGCACATGTTAGGGATGATGTGAAAAATGCACCAAAGGGACTGAGAAACTGTAACTGACTTGCCTGGTTTAAAACATTTTTTAAAGATCCGTTCTGCAAAACAAACGCACTTAATACGTGTAAACTTTTGGGTCCTCCTCTTTAGGTTTTGGGTTGAAGTGATTGGTGGAATCAAGATCAAGCCCCACTCTCAGCAAGCAGGCAGTGACGTCACCGTGTTTATATAACAGCCGTCTGAGGCAAGGATTTGTTTGTTTAATACGATTGGAGTGACGATTAAAAAAGATATCAAACGGGAAAATGATAATGGAATGGAAGATCGTCGTTCCTTTGCTCGCCGTGGCCTTTACGGTGGCGAACGCCGGTTTGATCGGAGGCCCCATGGACGCAAATATGAACGACCAAGGAATGAGAGACGCCCTGCAGTTCGCGGTGGTCGAACACAACAAGAAAACAAACGACATGTTTGTCAGGCAGGTGGCCAAGGTTGTCAATGCACAGAAACAGGTCAGATCCTTTTCCATGTATTAGTTCACGACAAGATAATTTTGTTAGTTTGTGTAGTCTACCCAGTGAGCAAAATGACGTAGAAAATACGTATTTTCTCACTTATGTATGTTCAAAATGCGTCTTTTGTGGATGTTTGCAGTATGGGTGGAATTTATTATTATAATAAATATGCCAATCTGTCACATGCATTTATGTAAGCTTTTTAAATTAGCTTTAAAGATGTCAGCGACGTTAAAAAATAAACCAACTACAATAACGTTCATTAACTGTTATAGAAATGTTTCTTGTTATGACTGATATATTTTTGTATATCTACATTAGTTGAATGCACTGACTGTAAGTCGTTCTGGATAAGCTGAACGACCTAAAAGTTATTAAAAAATATATATATATTTAAAAAAACGAACAAGGCATGCTGGGTATTATTCTAATAAAAGTCGCCAACAAACAAGTACCAATTTGGTTAGTCCGGCCCAGACCAAATCTGAAAGAATCCTAGACGTCAAGGCTGTTTCACAAGTTTGAACAGTATTATGGCACAGTACTATTCAGAGTACAGTACAATATAGTTTAATTCCGTAGAGTACAATATGGTACATTCTACTGTACTCAACTATACCTCATTTTCTCTACTGTGCTGTGCTGCGCTCTTCTGTACTGTGCTGTGAAACATAGACGCCTATGATTGGGACAAGTCAAGGCAGGACCAAATTTTAACCAAACATAGACGCCCAAAAGACCTCAGGCGCCAATCCATGCTTATTGTGTTTGCTCATGTTTCATTCCTCACGTGAAATGGGTTTAGTAATTTAACTAAATCGCTCTGGATAAGAGCACCTGCTGAATGATTGAAAAGGGGAATGGGTCTTATTGTCAGGAAGTTCATCAGATTAACACAAGAGTACCACCACATTGAAAGCTCAATGATTCTGTGTTTATATGCCAATTTCCCAACCCCTCTGGATCAATGCACATTTGCCATTATGCAGAGGACTATTCATTTCTAAACCAGGCGGGCATCTGCGCTAATTTGAGAACACCGCATAGAATGCAGAAGGGAATTGGATTCTGTTTTTTCCATTTCAATTGTTTATCATCCGTGCATGATAGGGAGAAGACCAATCTAGAATTAGGCCAAAATGCTGTTTATCACCTCTGTTTGTTGACCTCATAGCCTAACATGGTCAGAGTGCCAATCTGTTTTTGCTTTAATGTACTGTGTTTTGCATGACAGTTCTGACAGGATTTGGCAAAAGAGCAGAAACAGAATGCCACCCTGGCCTAATCTAACATGACATGTACAATCAATAAAACTTTCAAAATGACTTTGAAAGCAGGTGTGATTTCTGTATATGTGAATGATATGATCCCATAAAATGATGGCCATGATTTAAAAAGATTATTTGTGTAACCCACCCTCTTGCCTATAGGTGGTATCTGGGATTAAGTACATCTTCACAGTGCAGATGGGCAGGACCCCATGCAGGAAGGGAGGTGTTGAGAAGGTCTGCTCCGTGCACAAGGACCCACAGATGGCTGTGGTAAGGACCACTAGGGCCTAGACTAGCCTGTTCCCAGATCGGTTTGTCCTCTACCAGTGCCAGTTGGTTATCAGAGCTTCCTATATGTCTGGCTTATGACTGGTCCATAGATTGTTTGCAACATGTTACAAACAGTCATAGCACATTGGTAACTAAGAGTTTAGACAACCGTTGATAAACAAATTAAAATTTGCTCAGTTCAGTTGTTATTGCTATACACTGAGTGTACAAAACATTAAGAACACCTGCTCTTTCCTTGACAGACTGACCACGTGAAAGCTATGTTCCCTAACTGATGTCACTTGTTAAATCGACTTCATTCAGTCCATGCCCTAATGAATTGAGGCTGTGTGTGCAGCCTTTGGCCATGTTCAAGAGCTTAACAACTAATATATTGTGTGTAAATTGTGACTGATCTAAAAATAATGAGTAGTTATTTATGACGCAAGTTGATTTGTATATCAGGCAGTCGGCTGCAATGTCGAACAAGTCCATTGTCAAGTGTTCTGCTTGCTAAAAGGTTGTGTTACTATGCCAACTCATGTTGCTTTCTGTCTCCTCAGCCCTACAATTGCACCTTCGAGGTGTGGAGCCGCCCCTGGATGAGCGATATCCGGATGGTCAAGAACCAGTGTGAAAGTTAAGACCCATTGAAGAGAACTTCAATCAATGTCTAATCTACCCAATAACTACTATTATCTAGTACTAGTGTTATTTGTTAGTCTTACCAATGCAGTTCAACCTCCTTGTCTAGGATGTATTCAGAGAATCCCACTAATAAAAGATGTTCAAACGTATTGCATGCCCACACTAATATAAGCACTTAATGCAAACATTGCTGTCTTGAGAATGTAGTATTAAAATGATGCAACAGTTACTAAATAAATGTTTTGGAACGTTTACATGTGGTTATTTGCTTCATTTAGTTGCCATATGCCCAACTCTCCTTTACAAAGTAAGTTCTATATGTGTTCTTTTCACATGATTGTGTCCAAAGTTGAGAAATACAGCTGCCAGTCACACGCCCAATGAGTCACAGAATCCACAGGAAACAGTACGTGACAGATAAATGTAATAAGACAGATGGGCTGGTCTGTTTTTAGTCCAGTGGGCCTGTCACTTTTTTTATGTTGTGAATAATTGTCATTATCTGCCTAATGGGTGGCCTGTGTTTGAAATGTCAGGGCTGGTTTCTGGTACCAGTCCGCCCTGTGACGCAGCATACCTATTGTATATCACAGCATTTTTTAAAATTGATAATAGGTATGAGACAAGGGACTACTAAAAACAAGGTGTATCATAAGGGATTATTGGCTATTTATACTTTATTATAAACTGGGTTGTTCAAGCACTGAATGCTGATTGGCTGAATGTCATGGTATATCATTGTATACCACAGATGACAAAACATTTATTTTTACTGCCCTAATTACATAGGTAACTGGTTTATAAAAGCAATAAGATACCTTTGGGGTTTGTGGTATATTGCATTCAGAAAGTATTCAAACCCCTTGACTTTTTCCACATTTTGTTACGTTACAGACTTTCTCAAATGGATTTAATACAAACATGTCAATCTACACATAATGACAAAGTGAAAACAGGTTAAGAAATGTTGGCAAATGTATAAAAAAAACGTATTTACAAGTATTCAGACCCTTTGCTATGAGACTCGAAATTGAGCTCCGGTGCATCCTTTTCCCATTGATCATCCTTGAGGTGTTTCTACAACTTGATTGGAGTCCACCTGTGGTAAATTGAATTGGACATGATTTGGAAAGGCACACACCTGTCTATATAAGGTCCAACAGTTAACAGTGCATGTCAGAGTAAAAACCAAGCCATGAGGTTGAAGGAATTGTCCGTAGCGTGCCGAGAAAGGATTGCGGCACAGCTCTGGGGAAGAGTACCAAAACATTTCTGCAGTGTTGATGGTCCCCAAAAACACTGGCCTTCATCATTCTTAAATGGAAGAAGTTTGGAACCACCAAAACTCTTCCTAGAGCTGGCTGCCCAGCCAAACTGAGCAATTGGAGGTGACCAAGATCCCGATGGTCACTATTAAAATGCTCCTCTGTGAAGATGGAAGAACCTTCCAAGAGGACAACCATCTCTCCGGCCCTCCACCAATCAGACCTTTATGATAGAGTGGCCAGACGGAAGCCACTCCGTAAAAGGCACATGACAGCCCGCTTGGAGTTTGCCAAAAGGCACCTAAAGGACTTTAACCATGAGAAACAAGATTCTCTGGTCTGATGAAACCAAGATTGAACTCTTTGGCCTGCAAAGAGTCACGTCTGGAGGAAACCTGGCACCAGCCTTACGGTGAAGCATGGTGGTGGCAGCATAATGCTGTGGGGATAAAAAATTTTTTTAGACCAGTCAGGATTGAGGTGAAAGATGGACGAGGGAAAGATGAACTGCGCAAAGTACAGAGTTCCTTGATGAAAACCTGTTCCAGAGTGCTCAGGACCTCAGACTGGGGCAAAAGTTCACCTTCCAACAGGACAACGCAGTATCTGAACCCGATCGAACAGCTCTGGAGAGACCTGAAATTAGCTGTGCAGCAACAATCACCATCCAACCGGGCAGAGCTTGTGTGTATCTGCATAGAAAATGGTAGAAACTCCCTAAATACAGGTGTGCCAAGCTTGTATCGTCATACCCAAGAAGACTCGAGGCAGTAATCGCTGCCAAAGGTGCTTCAACAAAGTACTCAGTAGAGAGTCTGAATACTTATGTAAATAGGATATTTCCGTTTTTACTTTGATTAATTTGCAAAAATATCTAAACCTGTTTTTGCTTTGTCCAATATGGGATATTGTGTATTGATTGATTGAGGGGGGGGGGGGGGACAATTTAATCAATTTTATAATAAGGCTGTAACGTAACAAAATGTGGAAAAGGTCTGGGTCTGAATACTTTCCAAATGCACGAAAGCACAGCTAAGGGCTGTACCCAGGCAATCCTCATTGCGTCGTGCGTAAGAACAGCCCTTAGCTGTGGTATACACCCACATTTGCGGGAAAATATTGAAGCATTTGAGCAACTTTTTCTCATTCCAGTCTCGACAGCAGTGTTGAATAACTGCGGCGTTACTGATGTGTTAACTGGTGGGAAAAGTACCCATTTGCCATACTTGAGTATGAGTAAAAATACCTAAATAGAAAATGACTCCAATAAAACACCCCATCAGTGACAGTATTTGGTTTTAAATATACCTAAGTATCAAAAGTAAATGTAATTGATAAAATATATTTTAAGTATCAAAAGTGTAAATCATTTCAAATTCCTTAAATTACACAAAGCAGTCCACATTTCTAGTTTTGTGTTATTTACAGATAGCCAGGGGCACAATCCAACACATTTACCAACAATGCATGTGTTTAGTGAGGCCGCCAGATCAGAGGCAGAAGGAATGACCAGGGATGTTCTCTTGATAAGTGTGTGAATTAGACCATTTTCCTGTCCTGCTAAGCATTCAAAATGTAATGAGTACTTTCTAGGTGTCAGGGAAAATGTATGGAGTAAAAACGACATAATTTTGTTTAGGAATGTAGTGAAGTAAAGTTGTCAAAAATATAAATAGTAAAGTATTGATACCCCAAAAAACTACTTAAGCAGAACTTTAAAGTATTTTTACTTAAGTACACCACTGGTTAATTGTCAGTGATAACTTCTGCTTGGCACATCACTAAGATAGATCTTGTCTTGGCTTCATAATACAAGACTAGAGACATGTCCATGACTCAATACAATTAAAATCGCTATTTTTGTTGGTTAAATCATGGTTGCATGACTTGCCCTTCAAGAAAAGTAGGACAGGACAACAAAAAAGCACATTTTATGAAATGAATAGGCTTCTGATTAAAAAATATCTAAACACGTTTTATTTGATCTCAACATGAATAGCGTAACAAATATGATGATTCTGCGTAGATTACATTTCACAATTATAATCGAGAAGCGCAATGACTGAACAGCCACTGGCTAACACTAATAATTGAACTGGTACCATGCGGCCCTGTATTGAGGGTCCTCAGTAAAGCCCAGGTTGGTTTAGAGGTTGTAGGACAGTGTATTCTCCTCCTCAACAAAGCAGTACACTGGGAAGCCCTGAGAATAGAGTCTCCTGGACATGCTGCTGACCAGGGCTTTGGCCAGGCCCTGTCCTCTGTTCCTATTGACAACATACAGTGCCTTGCGAAAGTATTCGGCCCCCTTGAACTTTGCGACCTTTTGCCACATTTCAGGCTTCAAACATAAAGATATAAAACTGTATTTTTTTGTGAAGAATCAACAACAAGTGGGACACAATCATGAAGTGGAACGACATTTATTGGATATTTCAAACTTTAACAAATCAAAAACTGAAAAATGGGGCGTGCAAAATTATTCAGACCCCTTAAGTTAATACTTTGTAGCGCCACCTTTTTCTGCGATTACAGCTGTAAGTCGCTTGGGGTATGTCTCTATCAGTTTTGCACATCGAGAGACTGACATTTTTTCCCATTCCTCCTTGCAAAACAGCTCGAGCTCAGTGAGGTTGGATGGAGAGCATTTGTGAACAGCAGTTTTCAGTTCTTTCCACAGATTCTCGATTGGATTCAGGTCTGGACTTTGACTTGGCCATTCTAACACCTGGATAGGTTTATTTTTGAACCATTCCATTGTAGATTTTGCTTTATGTAAGACAAATCTCCGTCCCATATATTCTATTACATACACCTTAATTCTTACATTTAAATTATATTAAACTAAACATTCAAATAAAACATGTAAAATATTTACGCCTTCTGGGGATTGCCAATATGGCCGACCGGTGGCTTCAAAGCTTTTAATTAGAAAATACACTGAGTGTAAAAAACAAAAAGAACATGTTCGTAATATTGAGTTGCACCTCATTTTTCCCCGGCGAATTGAGGCTGTTCTGAGGGCATAGACTACAATGTATCGAAAGCGTTCCAAAGGGATGCTGGCCCAAGTTGACTCCAATGCTTCCAATAGTTGTATCAAGTTGGCTGGATGTTCTTTGGATGGTGGGCCATTCTTTATACACACAGGAAACTGTTGAGTGTGAAAAACCCAGCGGTGTAGCAGTTCTTGACACAAACCGTTGCACCTTCTTTAACCTGTATCTTCCCCTTCATCTACACTGATTGAAGTGGATTTAACAAGTGACATCAATAAGGGATCATAGCTTTCACCTGATTCACATGGTCAGTCTATGTCATGGAAAGAGCAGGTGTTCATAATGTTTTGTACACTCAGTATACATCACAAGATATCACTAGGTTACTAAACCAATCTGTGAGTACGTGTTGAGTTGGGGCAGGAGACTAGGGTCTGGTAACATCATAAGCTGCACCAGGGTAAAACCCTTCATATTGACTGCATCTGAAATGGCATTTTCTTCAGTCACCATTCTTTTCAAGATCTCTTCATCCATGCAGAAGAAATGTACTTTTTTCATGAACTCTGTCACGTTTGTTCTATTCATGAAAACAAAATCTATTCATAATGGGCTTTTCTGTTTTGAGTGATACACAAAAGTATGTGGAAACCCCTTCAAATTTGTGGATTCTGCTATTTCAGCCACACCCATTTCTGACAGGTGTATAAAATCAAAAACACAGCCATGCAATCTCCATAGATAAACATTGGCAGTAGAATGGCCTGTACTGAAGAGCTCAGTGACTTTCAAGGTAGCACCGTCATAGGATGCCACCTTTCCAACAAGACAGTTCGTCAAATTTCTGCCCTTCTAGAACTGCCCTGGTCAACTGTAAGTGCTGTTATTGTGAAGTGGAAACGTCTAGGAGCAACAAAGGCTCAGCCACAAAGTGATAGGCCACACAAACTCACAGAACGGAAACGCAGAGTGCTGAAGTGCATAAAAACGATCCGTCCTCGGTTGAAACACTCACTACCGAGTTCAAAACTGCCTGCCTCTGGAAGCAATTTCAGTACAAAACTGTTCATCAGGAGCTTCATGAAATGGGTTTCCATGCTCGAGCAGCCGCACACAAGCCTAAGATCACCATGCACAATGCCAAACGTCGGCAGTCATTTCACCTCCTGGCAGTCCGACGGACAAATCTGGTTTCAGCGGATGCCAGGAGAACGCTACCTGCCCAAATACATAGAGCCAACTGGATAGCTTGGTGGAGGAAAATAATGACCTGGGGATGTTTTTTATGGTTTGGGCTAGGCCCCTTAGTTCCAGTGAATGGAAATCTTTACGCTACAGCATAAAATTACATTCTAGACGATTCTGTGCCTCCAACTTTGTGGCATTAGATTGGGGAAGGCCCTTTCCTGTTTCAGCATGACAATGCCCCTGCGCACAAAGCGAGGTCCATACAGAAATGGTTTGTCGAGATCAGTCTGGAATTACTTGACTGGCCTGCACAGAGCCCTGACTTCAACCCCATCGAACACCTTTGGGATGAATTGGAACGCTGACTCTAAGCCAGGCTTAATCGCCCAACATCAGTGCCCGACCTCACTAGTGCTCTTGTGGCTGAATAAGCAAGTCCCCGCAGCAATGTTCCAACATCTAGTGGAAAGCCTTCCCTGAAGAGTGGAGGCTGTTATAACAGCGAAGGTGGGACCAATGCCCATGATTTTGGAATGAGATGATCAATGAGCAGGTATCCACATACAAGCTTCATGTGACTAAATTAAAATAATTGACATATGACTGACTTTTGTATGGACTGTGGTGGTTAATGGACCTATGTGACACCATAAAGCTCACCTTTGTGTCTGGTCCGCAATAACAACCTTAAAATCAGGCCTGCTGTCATAACTATTTCCAATGTGTTTGGCTTACTTCTGTTGATATCATACAGGAATCCATACTCCTACAACACAGTGTAAACATGATTTACAAGGTTGCATAGTTAGGCACTGGAAAGTAAGGCACTGGAAAGCCCCATTCTTTAAAAAAAAGTTATATAAAACCTAAGGGTTCTTTGGCTGTCCCCATAGGAGAACCATTTGAAGAACCCTTTTTGGTTCCAGGTAGAACCCTTTTGGGATACATGTAGAATCCTTTTCACAGACGGTTCTACATGGAACCCAAATAAATTCAGCAAAAAAAGAAGCAGCCCTTTTTCAGGACACTGTCTTTCAAAGATCATTTGTAAAAATCCAAATAACTTCACAGATCTTCATTGTAAAGGGTTTAAACATTGTTTCCCATGCTTGTTCAATGAACCATAAACAATTAATGAACATGCACCTGTGGAATGGTTGTTAAGACACAAACAGCTTACAGATGGTATGAACTAAAGGTCACAGTTATAAAAACATAGGCTTCTTTAGTGTCCTTTCTACTGACTCTGAAAAACACCAAAAGAAAGATGCCCAGGGTCCCTGCTCATCTGCGTGAACGTGCCTGCTCATCTGAGTGAACGTGCCTAAGGCATGCTGCAAGGAGGAATGAGGACTGCAGATGTGGCCAGGGCAATAAATTGCAATGTCCCTACTGTGAGACGCCTAAGACAGAGCTACAGGGAGACAGGACGGAGAGCTGATCATCCTCGCAGTGGCAGACCATGTGTAACAACACCTGCACAGTATCGGTACATCCGAACATCACACCTGCGGGACAGGTTCAGGTTCAGGGTGCCCGAGTTACATCAGGCATGCACAATCCCTCAATCCCTCCATCAGTGCTCAGACTGTCCACAATAGGCTGAGAGAGGCTAGACTCAGGGCTTGTAGGCCTGTTGTAAAGGCAGGTCCTCACCAGTCGTCACCAACAACAACGTCGCCTATGGGCACAAACCCACCGTCGCTGGACCAGACAGGACTGGCAAAAAGTGCTCTTCACTGACGAGTTGCAGTTTTGTCTCACCAGGGGTGATGGTCGGAATCGAGTTTATCGTCGAAGGAATGAGTGTTACACCGAGGCCTGTACTCTGGAGCGGGATCGATTTGGAGGTGGAGGGTAGTTGGGGCAGTTGTTAAATCTTGTTATGTTCATACAAATATTTACACATGTTAAGTGCATGTTAAGGGCGTTTGGATAAACCCCGAAAATAAGGTATGTGGTAAACACAGGTTTAGCAGATTTGATCAATTTTGTTCTGAGATAAACTGATTAAGATTGTCACTTTGAGCATTTTGAAGCATATATGTAATCATTTAAAAAAGCACATAAAAAGCTTCAGAAAGCATAAAGGTCATGTTAACTGACTGATATTATCTCATAGAACAAAACTTATAAGATATCCTAAGCCTGTGTTAACCTCAGACCTTATTTTCAGCGTTTATCCCAAAACCCAATTCTATCCCGACTAATTTTCCCCATAGGAATGGCTGAAATAACCAGAGGTAACTAATTGTTACCTGTTTTTTGGACTACAACAGTATGAAGACAGGATAAAACTGTTTCTCGAATATAAATCCCCAATCAGGCTGGTAGGCGATGTCATGGCGACGTTGGCTAGATAAATGTAAGCGTACAAATACGTCATCGGGTCTAACAGTCGTCTTGCGCCGAACTGCGCATGTGCATAGACACGATTTAAAGTTGTTTTTGACTAAAATAACAACGTGTCAGTTTGTCACTTTCACGAAGTTGGAGTAATACCATATACAACTTCTTAAGTAATTGGCTCGAATCTACGTTGTGCCTTTAGCTTTCGATAAAATGAACAACTAATATTCTTGCCCGCTTTATAACGATATATTTATCTTCATGGTTGGTTCAAAATATACCATCTTCAACCTAGCCTGTATGCAGTGTTTGCAGCATGTGCCTTATTTTCACAGCTGATTCGGGATGTTTTATTCAAACCGCTGTTAGTATGGCAGTTCGCCACATTAATCTATGCATAGTTTCTATATGTTTGCATAGTGGCCGATGTGAAGTCATTTTCCCCTCCGTCGTAACTCCGAAAGTAAAGTGCTGAAGGTTGTAAAACTTGTTGAAGTAAAAGTGAAGTGTTCACTATTGCGTAATGAATCCAGGAAGCAATGGAATGATTTGCCCGCATTTGTTTAGTGTCAAGTCATGCAAGTGTCAGAACGAGTAACAACTATGGAGCAACTAAATGAAATGCAGCTGAAGACTGTTGAGACCCAACTGAAAGAGCTATATCCTCAGTCGCAGCAGGTGGGTATTAAGGTAGTATAGTGTGCATTATATTAATTTTTATAATTAAATGATACTTTTTGTGTGAAGTTTATTAAGGTTTAAATGCACTTTTAAAAAATTGTAATGTGATAATTCAAAGATAATGATTTTTGGAATAGATTACATTATTATATATTATAACAGAATTTTTCCTAGAGGAAACTACTTTAGTTGTGGCAAGTCGGAATAGATGTAGCCTAAAGATTTCCAAGATGGCGTAGCAGTCAGACTTCGCATTCTCTTTAATATTTTTCCTACTCATCAACTTCAAAATACTCTCCTGCAACCCGCCTCACCCAATATGGCGTGGATCTGTTTATATAATGTTTTTCCGATAACCAATTATGGTAAAATAACATCTTATTTCTATGTAATATCGACCCGTTGTTCCATATAAGACATTTACAGTATGAGGTGAAAAGTTGTGTTTATACAACAAAGCCCAGCACATTAAAGCGTGCTTGTGAAAAGCCACCAGTTTCACAGGAAGTTGGTCATCGTATGAAGGAGAGGACCAAACGCAGCGTGGCAAGTGTTCATCTTGATTTTTAATACGAATAGTGAACACTGAAATAAAATGGCAAACTAACAGTCCTGAACGGTGAAATAAAACACAGAACAGAAAAAACACCCACGAAATACAAGTAGGAAAAGGCTACCTAAGTATGATTCTCAATCAGAGACAACTAACGACACCTACCTCTGAGAACCATACCATACCATACCAGGCCAAACACAACATAGAAAATGGAACATAGACAACCCACCCAACTCATGCACTGACCATACTAAAACAAAGACATAAATAAAATAACTAAGGTCAGAACGTGACAATAACGGGGAAGTCATCCAATAAATCACAATACTCAACCAAGTCTAACACCCGTCTCAGATTATTAGATATATGGCACCCTTAAACTCTGACATTCAATCAGAACATTCAAGCAAGACTAACCTTTTTGCAAAGATTAAGGCTATCATTTTGTAGTCGTTATTTAGGAGTGTGATTGGACGCCAATGATCAATATTTAAGAGATCCTTATGTGGTTTAGGTATAAGTGTAATAACCCCTTCTTTAAAGCCTCCTTAAATGTTTCAAGTAAAAATGGTGCTATTTCTTCAGAGAAGGTTTTGTCAAATTCAGAGGTTACTCCATCAATCACAACCTGGAGTTTTATTTTCTGAGCAATCCCATACTGGATGTCCATAATGGATAAACCTTTACAGCAAGACCGATTTGAATTCTTCACTAACTGAATTACCATTCTCTACAGAATCAAGGAGATCCTTAGTCATCCAAATTGTTATCTAAGGAGTAAAGATTCTCATAAAACTTAGTGGTATAAACTGATAACATCTCTATCCTCAGTGGTAACCCTGTTTCCGAAATGTGTTCAGTTCCCCTCTCCTCTTTTCCAAATTAAAGTATCTACGGTTCTTTTCACCTTTTTCAAGCCATTGTTTTCTGGATCTTATGAAAGCTTGTTACAGCATTCAGAGGTGGAAAAAAGAGATGACCAAAGTGCAGCGTGGTTAGTGTTCATCGTATTTAATAATAATCCAAGCTGAACACTACAAATTACCAAACAACAAAGTGCAAACCGAAACAGTTCTGTCTGGTGCAGACACACCGACTGAAAATAACCACCCACAAAACACAAAGGAAAACAGGCTACCTAAATATGGTTCTCAATCAGGGACAACGATTGACAGCTGCCTTTGAGAACCATATCAGGCCAAACACAGAAATATAAAATCATAGAAAAACTAACATGGACAACCCACCCAACTCATGCCCTGACCATTCTAAAACAAAGGAACTAAGGTCAGAATGTGACAAAGCTCCTCTAGCCTTTTCCTCATACAATGTATCTAGTTGATTCTGTAAGTCATTCAATTTTGCTTTCTCATTAAGATCAAGATGCTCAATCTCTGCAATTGTCTTCGAGAGTTCAGCTACCTCACATCTCCTTCTTAAAGCAAGCCGTTTTCCTTAAGTAATACAGGCTGAGCGGATCTTAAATTTTAGCAGTTCACAATATTTCCCAAATTCTGCATTAGATATCGATAAAATTCAGTAAACAAAAATTAGATTCTTAATCACATTTTTTTAAATCATCATGACATAACAATGAGTTATTTAATTTCCAATACCCCCCCCGAGTATTTCTTACCATCACTGCACATTCTTACAGTCAACCATATGACTTTATGATCCGTCAGGACTGCAGGCAATATTTTTTACCTCTACAGTGTTGGGCTCAAGACTAGAGGTTACCACCCACAAATAAATGATTGATTATAGAGAACGATCACTTACTCCATGTGTATTGTTTCTCTCCAGGGTTTTTAACTCTCCATATGTCAATTAAGTCCAGGCTTTGGCAGAAATTCACCAACTTGTTCACACCAATCAAATCAAATCAAATGTATTTATATAGCCCTTCGTACATCAGCTGATATCTCAAAGTGCTGTACAGAAACCCAGCCTAAATCCCAAACAGCAAGCAATGCAGGTGTAGAAGCACGGTGGCTAGGAAAAACTCCCTAGGAAGGCCAAAACCTAGGAAGAAACCTAGAGAGGAACCAGGCTATGTGGGGTGGCCAGTCCTCTTCTGGCTGTGCCGGGTGGAGATTATAACAGAACATGGCCAAGATGTTCAAATGTTCATAAATGACCAGCATGGTTGAATAATAATAAGGCAGAACAGTTGAAACTGGAGCAGCAGCACAGCCAGGTGGACTGGGGACAGCAAGGAGTCATCATGTCAGGTAGTCCTGGGGCATGGTCCTAGGGCTCAGGTCCTCCGAGAGAGAGAGAAAGGAGAGAATTAGAGAACGCACACTTAGATTCACACAGGACACCGAATAGGACAGGAGAAGTACTCCAGATATAACAAACTGACCCTAGCCCCCCGACACATAAACTACTGCAGCATAAATACTGGAGGCTGAGACAGGAGGGGTCAGGAGACACTGCGGCCCCATCCGAGGACACCCGCGGACAGGGCCAAACAGGAAGGATATAACCCCACACACTTTGCCAAAGCACAGCCCCCACACCACTAGAGGGATATCTTCAAACACCAACTTACCATCCTGAGACAAGGCTGAGTATAGCCCACAAAGATCTCCAATGTTAGGCCTATGGGGTAATCTATCAGTCGTATTAGAATAAACCATATTAAAATCTCCACCAAGATTTAAGACTTTCTTCAATTTCCTCTAGAAGTAAGTTATTTGGAGTATTAAAACAGTATCCATATACATTACACAACACAGATAATCTGTCCATGTGGTTGATGACCACTACTCGCCATGTCCATTGGTGTCCATTTGAAATTGTGTGCTAAAATTGCAACCCCAGCTGAATGATTAGTCCCGTGGGCCCAAAAA
The DNA here is from genome assembly GCF_002021735.2 of Oncorhynchus kisutch. Taxonomy (NCBI): domain Eukaryota; kingdom Metazoa; phylum Chordata; class Actinopteri; order Salmoniformes; family Salmonidae; genus Oncorhynchus; species Oncorhynchus kisutch. Next base: position 15,702,856 of record NC_034184.2, read on the forward strand.
AATGACATTTGCCCCACTGATTTTTCCAATAATTATAGTCCTCTTTACATTAATGTGTTTCTTGAACGAATACAAGATCTGCGTTGCAGTCCTTTCAAAACAAAAAGCTTTCCTTTTCAACAGGTTTCGTGTCCCCCTGGCATTGATTGACATAAACTTCAAGTCCATACAGTGAGGGGAAAAAAGTATTTGATCCCCTGCTGATTTTGTACGTTTGCCCACTGACAAAGAAATTATCAGTCTATAATTTTAATGGTAGGTTTATTTGAACAGTGAGAGACAGAATAACAACAAAAAAATCCAGAAAAACGCATTTCAAAAATGTTATAAATTGATTTGCATTTTAATGAGGGAAATAAGTATTTGACCCCTTCTCAATCAGAAAGACTTCTGGCTCCACTACCCCGGTCAACAGCCCTGCGCTCCCCACAGAAACTCGCTCAAACCTCCCCCACTTCTCCTTCACCCAAATCCAGATATCTGATGTTCTGAAAGAGCTGCAAAATCTGGACCCCAACAAATCAGCCAGGCTAGATAATCTGGACCCTCTCTTTCTAAAAATTATCCTCTGAAATTGTTGCACCCCCTATTACTAACCTCTTTCATATCGTCTGAGATTCCCATAGATTGAAGAGGGGGATGACCGCGGCAGCTTTCCAAAGGGGGAGACACTCTAGACCCAGACTGTTACAGACCTATATCTATTCTACCCTGCCTTTCTAAAGTCTTCGAAAGCCAAGTTAACAAACAGATTACCAACCATTTTGAATCTCACCGTACCTTCTCCGCTATGCAATCTGGTTTCAGAGCTGGTCATGGGTGAACCTCAGCCACGCTCAGCCAGACTTTTGACTTATTGGCAGACTCAACAGCCTTGGTTTCTCAAATGATTGCCTCGCTTGGTTCACCAACTACTTCTCCGATAGAGTTCAGTGTGTCAAATCGGAGGGCCTGTTGTCCGGACCTCTGGCAGTCTCTATGGGGGTGCCACAGGGCTCAATTCTCAGGCTGACTCTGTATACATCAATGATATCACTCTCGCTGCTGGTGATTCTTTGATCCACCTCTATGCAGACGACACCATTCTGTATACCTCTGGCCCTTCATTGGACACTGTGTTATCTAACCTCCAGATGAGTTTCAATGTCATACATATTTCCTTCCGTGGCCTCCAACTGCTCTTAAATGCAAGTAAAACTAAATGCATGCTTTTCAACCGATCGCTGCCCGCACCTGTCCGCCCGTCCAGCATCACTACTATGGACATTTCTGACTTACAATATGTGGACAACTACAAATACCTAGGTGTCTGGTTAGACTGCAAACTCTCTTTCCAGACTCACATTAAACATCTCCAATCCAAAATTAAATCTAGAATCGGTTTCCTATTTCGCAACAAAGCATCCTTCACTCATGCTGCCAAACATACCCTCGTAAAACTGACCATCTTACCGATCCTCTACTTCGGCGATGTTGTTTACAAAATAGCCTCCAACACTCTACTCAGCAAATTGGAAGCAGTCTATCACAGTGCCATCTGTTTTGTCACCAAAGCCCATATACTACCCACCACTGTGACCTGTATGCTCTTGTTGGCTGGCCCTCGCTTCATACACTCGTCGCCAAACAACACTGGCTCCAGGTCATCTACAAGTCTCTGTTAGGAAAAGCCCCGCCTTATCTCAGCTCACTGGTCACCATAGCAGTACCCACCCGTAGCACACGCTCCAGCAGGTATATCTCACTGGTCACCCCCAAGGCCAATTCTTCCTTTGGCTGCCTTTCCTTCCAGTTCTCTGCTGCCAATGACTGGAACGAACTGCAAAAATCTCTGAAGCTGGAGACTCATATCTCCCTCACTAGCTTTAAGCACAGCTGTCAGAGCAGCTCACAGATCACTGCACCTGTACATAGCCCATCTGTAAATAGCCCATACAATCTACCTCCTCCACATACTGTATTTATGTATTTATCTTGCTCCTTTGCACCCCAGTATCTCAACTTGCACATTCGTCTTCTGCACATCCTACCATTCCAGTGTTTAATTGCTATATTGTAATTCATTTGCCACCATGACCTATTTATTGCCTTACCTCTCTTATCCTACCTCATTTGCACATGCTGTATATATATTTTTCTACTGTATTATTGATTGTATGTTTGTTTATTCCATGTGTAACTGTTGTTGTATTCGTCAAACTTCTTTGCTTTATCTTGGCCAGGTCGCAGTTGCAAATGAGAACTTGTTCTCAACTAGCCTACCTGGTTAAATAAAGGTGAAATAAAATGAATAAATAAATAAAAAGCATGTATTAAAACATAGTGAGTGTACAAAACATCAGGAACACCTGCTCTTTCCATGACACCGACTGACCAGGCTATGATCCCTTATTGATGTCGCTTGTTAAATCCACTTCAATCAGTGTAGATGAAGGGGAGGAGACATATTAAATAAGTACTTTTAAGAGAGAGACATGGATTGTGCGCCATTCAGAGGGTGAATGGGAAAGACAAAAGATGCCTTTGAACAGGGTATGTCAGTAGGTGCCAGGCACACTGGTTTTAGTGTGTCAAGAATTGCAACGCTGCAGGGTTTTTCACACAACAGTTTCCCATGTCTGAAAGTTGTTCTTGAAACACAACTGTGTCAAGTTGTTTGATGTCCTGTGTGGAGTCAACATGGGTCAGCATCCCTGTGGAATGCTTTCCCTGATGAATTGAGTTTATTCTGAGGGCAGCTCAATATTAGGAAGGTGTTCCTAATATTTTTTTCCTATACTGCACCCCGTGGGAATCGAACCTACAACCCTGGTTTTGCAAGTGCCATGCTCTACTAACTAAGCCACACAGGACTTTAAACATAACATATACAAATGCTAGATAACATATATTGAGTATTTCATTTATATCAAACAAGGATAGGAGTTCATACTTTGTTTTCTAATGGAGGCATCTAGGGAACTGTCAGGTACATGTCCGATTTGATCTGTAGTGTCTAATGGTTATTTTGCCTTGTCTGTCAAGGTTTATGGTTACATTTTCCAGATGAACAGAGTTATGGCTGACCCGATTCAGGTTTTTGTGGACCGCTGGCCAGAATTCAATGTCATTCTCTGCAAACCACCATATGAGAAGGTAACATTAGATACATTCATAAATATACACATGTCCCAAACTTAATATAAATGTGTATTTTGTTGGCTTAACTCCTCATTTGCCCATTTTGCAGGAGGGGGACCTATTTAAAGACACATGTGTTTTTACTAAAGATGAAGCTTCTTTTAGGAATATCCTTGGAGAGAACAACATAATTGACTGGACAAAGTTCCTCTGTTTAGGTAATTACACTGTAATTACAGTACCTGCCACTTGAATTTTGCCTGCTTGCCCCACCCCCCTCTGTCTCTTGTTTCTCTTTCCTAAAACTAAAGTAAGTTTCTCTCTTTCTCCTAAAACCATCACCCATGGACCTTAAAATGCATGTACCATGTTGAGAATTCCCCATTCGGAGTGTAACGCCCTCTTTAGCTCTCTCTCATGCTCCCCCAAACTGAGCTCTGGTTCAGGTCATTATTGCACCTTCCCCTACTAAAATAGTGGAGGAATGTGCACCAACAACATGGACCAGAGCTACACACAATCTCAGCCTTGCCCAGCTGCAGCAGATAGCAGGGCCATAAAACAGGGGATGGTGAGCTCCCCATTGTGTTTTATTAATTTAACCTATTGCTTTATCCAGGAAGTCCCATTGGGATCAGAAGACTTCTTTTACAAGCAAAGAAAGACCTGGGCTGTATGTATAAAGCTTGCCAGAGTAGGAGTGTTGATCTAGGATCAGTTTTGCATTATTATGAAGAAGGAGGAACTGATCCTAGATCAGCACTCCTATTCTGAGACGCTTGATAGATACGGCCCCTGGTGTCTCTGGTTGTCTCTAGACTGCTGGGATCTGGGGTGATTTCATTAGTCACACACCATATAGCACAAAGTTCAATTTCGTAGAAGTTGTTTGCCAACTTTACAGCCCTCTGCTATTTTAGGCACCAGTCTTTGCTATGAGGAGATGGTGATGGCGGTGGCTTCTGAGAGAAAGGTGCCCGTGAATAAAGTGTCTGTGAGTCACATGATGATGCTCCAGGATCCATCCCGCCTTCCACCTGTACAAAGGTATGATGGGCTCAGCTCGATTCATTTTACCATAGGGAGAGACATTTTTGCAATTTTAAAGCTTATTTTCTGCAATTCTACACATTTTGCCATGACTTATGATATCTGAGTGTCACGTTCAAACAAAATCAATGGCAAGTGCACTGCATGCATGGGGGGTACCATTGCTGACATGGGCTACTTGAGTGACTGTCAGTGACTGACATATAACACGAGGAAAACTGAGGATGCACTATACCAAATTTAAAATCAAATTTTATTGGTTGCGTACACAGATTTGCAGTTGTTATAGCAGGTGCAGTGAATGCTTACGTTACCAGCTCCAACAGTGCAGTAGAATGTCTAGCAAATTCAATACACAAATAATAAAGAAATCTAAACAATAAATGAGAACAAGTACAATTAAAAATCCAAAGTAGATACTATATTAGAGTGAGCGATGTAAAAATCCAGAATATAAATACATGGTGTGTATAGACATGTCATTTGGAAAAGAAAATGGTAGGTACAGTAGTAGGTATATTAGGATGAGCTATGTGGAGAATACAGTATACATATACAGTGAGTAAACAACAGTATATAAAAAGTAAATGAAGTGACCAGTGTTAAATGTCTCTATATACATGGAGCATTAGGTACAGGGCAGAGTACCGGGCAGGTATCCGGCTAGTGATGACTTTTCAACAGTCTGATGGCCTGGAGATAATATACTGTACTCTATACCATCTGCATCTTGCCTATGCCGTTCGGCCATCACTCATTCATATATTTGTATGTACATGTTCTTATTCATTCCTTTACACTTGTGTGTATAAGGTAGTTGTTGTGAAATTGTTCGGTTAAATTACTTATTAGATATTACTGCATGGTCGGAACTTAAGCACAAGCATTTCGCTACACTCGCATTAACATCTGATAACCATGTGTATGTGACAAATAAAATTGGATTTAATTTGAGATCGAAGCAGTATTTCAGTCTCTCAGTCCCAGCTCTGATGCACCTGCTAGATGGTAGCAGAGTGAACAGACCATGGCTCGGTGGCTTAGGTCCTTAATGATATTAAGTGAACCTTGTGTAATTCTACTTTTAACTCTCAATGGTAATTTGAGACCCCGACGGAGTTACCCCAGGCGGCCGCTCTACGATGTGCTATCTCACACCTCTCTTCTTTCTTTCCTTCTCAAATCCACAGTGCAATTGAATCAATGATATCCTCACTGGACGAATCCCATACTGATCTAGTCAACAAAACCTGGAAGTTCGGGAACACGGAGAACAGTTTCCAGATGATCCGGAACATGATCCGGCACTACCCGTCTTGCTGTGTGCTGGATGCAGAGAGCCAGCTGCCCATAGCCTGGGTTCTGACTTATCCCTCCTGTGCCATGGGTATGTGGAATATATACGGTGCCTTCAGAAAGTATTTACACCCCTTGACTTTTTCCACATTTTGTTGTGTTAAAAAGTAGGATTTACAATGGATTTAATTGTCATTTTTTGTCAACAATCTACACAAAATACTCTAATGTCAAAGTGGAAGAAAAAATGTAACATTTGTAAAATCTTGATTAGATATGTAAGTATTCAACCCCCTGAGTCAATAAATGTTAGAATCGCCTTTGACAGCATTTACAGCTGTGAGTCTTTCTGGGTAATTCTCTAAGCGCTTTCCACACCTGGATTGTGCAATATTTCCCCATTTTATTCTTTTCAAAGTTCTTCAAGCTCTGTCAAATCTTTAAATTTGTTCAGATCTTGCCATAGATTTTCAAGTAGATTTAAGTCAAAACTGTAACTCAGAACATTTCAATGTCTTCTTGGTAAGCAACTCCAGTGTAGATTTGGCATTGTGTTTTAGGTTATTGTCTTGTTGCAAGGTGAATTAATCTCCCAGTGTCTGGTGGACAGCAGACTGAACCAGGTTTTCCTCTAGGATTTTGCCTATGCTTAGCTCCATCCATTTAATTTGTATCCTGAAAAACTCCCGTCTTCTTAATGATTACAAACATACCCATAGCATGATGCAGCCACCACTATGGTTGAATCTGTGTTTGAAATTCACAGCTCGACTGAGGGACCTTCAGATAATTCTGTGTGGGGTACAGAGATGAGGTAGTCATTAAAAAAATCATGTTGAACATTATTGCACACAGAGAAAATATGGAAAAAGTTAAAGGGTGTGAATACTTTCTGAAGGCACTGTACACAGCTGTCACTTGAACAGGACTAAGGAATGCTTTTATACATTTTACATGTCCCTCCTTATTTTGGGCGCACTGGGAAACAATGACCCAAACAATGGTTCCTACCCCGTCACAGGTATGTTGTACACCCTGCAGGAGCACAGAGGACAGGGCCTGGCCAAAGCCCTGGTCAGCAGCATGTCCAGGAGACTCTATTCTCAGGGCTTCCCAGTGTACTGCTTCGTTGAGGAGGAGAATACACTGTCCTACAACCTTTTCACCAACCTGGGCTTTACTGAGGACCCTCAATACAGGGCTGCATGGTTTGACTTTAACAGTTTGTGATTAAGGTCGTGCATAGAGATCAATGTTGACATTAAAAGCTATGCTATTATCAAAAAAAAAAAAGACAGTGTGTGAAGAGATCATATCATTGCAGGATGGACTTTGAGCAAATATTACTTTGAACAGTTATTAAATGTATCTATGCACACAATTCAAATACCTTTTAGACTGGCAACGATTCCATTATTTTACATTTAGCGACAATCTTATCCAGAGTGCTTACATTTTTTTACTTTTCCTTACTGGTCCCCTGTGGGAGTCAAACCCACAACTCTGTCGTTGGAAGCGCCATGCTCTACCAACTGAGCCACAAGGCACCCCATGATGTTTGTTTCTCCAGGCTTATTTTCAGTGTGGTGTAATTAGAATGCTGCATAGTAAAATATGCTAATTGTATTCTGAGCTATAACACTTCATCAGTGTTGTTTAGATTTCTGATTCCAAATGTTAATTTGAACACTCAAATGAGGGAATGTTTACAAAAACAAAACAAAAAATAGAATAAATACAATTTAAACTCAACAAAAAGAAACGTCCCTTTTTCAGGACCCTGTCTTTCAAAGATAACAACTGCACCGGATCGGTACATCCGAAAATCACACCTGCGGGATCGGTACAGGATGGCATCAACAACCGCCCGAGTTACACCAGGAACGCACAATCCCTCCATCAGTGCTCAGACTGTCCACATTAGGCTGAGAACATCGCCTGTGGGCACAAACCCATCTTCGCTGGACCAGACAGGACTGGAAAAAGTGCTCTTCACTGACAAGTTGCGGTTTTGTCTCACCAGGGGTGATGGTTGGATTCGCGTTTATCGTCGAAGGAATGAGCGTTACACCGAGGCCTGTACTCTGGAATGGGATCGATTTGGAGGTGGAGGGGCCGTCATGGTCTGGGGCGGTGTGTCACAGCATCATCGCACTGAGCTTGTTGTCATTGCAGGCAATCTCAACACCGTGCGTTACAGGGAAGACATCCTCCTCCCTCATGTGGTACCCTTCCTGCAGGCTCATCCTGACATGATCCTCCAGCATGACAATGCCACCAGCCATACTGCTCATTCTGTGTGTGATTTCCTGCAAGACAGGAATGTCAGTGTTCTGCCATAGCCAGCGAAGAGCCCGGATCTCAATCCCATTGAGCACGTCTGTGACGTGTTGGATCGGAGGGTGAGGGCTAGGGCCATTCCCCCCAGAAATGTCCAGGAACTTGCAGGTGCCTTGGTGGAAGAGTGAGGCAACATCTTACAGCAAGTACTGGCAAATCTGGTGCAGTCCATGAGGAGATGCACTGCAATACTTAATGTAGCTGGTGGTCACACCAGATACTGACTGTTACTTTTGATTTAGACCCCCCCCCCTCCCCCCTTTGTTCAGGGACACATTATTCCTTTTCTGTTAGTCACATGTCTGTGGAACTTGTTCAGTTTATGTCTCAGTTGTTGGATCTAGTTATGTTCATACAAATATTTACACATGTTAAGTTTGCTGAAAATAAATTCAGTTGATAGTGAGAGGACTATCAAGTGTAAAACATGTTAATATAGTGTAAAACATGATAGAAAATATTTCTTATTCATCTTTGTTTAGTACTGAACTTCACAGGCTGATGCTACCAAAATGGTTAGAATTCCTCAGAAGTGAAAAGCAACAAAAAAAACTAAACATTTAGACTAGAGGAAAGGTTGTTTAAGACAACAATTTTACATTCTCAACACAGTGTAAGGTCAATGATGCATTTTCCAGCTTGAAATAACACCAATAACACAACATTTAAATAATTGTTGTTGTCAAACGTGTCAGGCTCAAAATAGAGTAATGGATCAAAATACAGTCACAGGACATAGTATGAAATGCTTAATTGTCAGATACTGAGCAAACTGTCACTCCTTACTCCAAGTCAGCAATCAAATGGGCACATTTTTCTTGCATCACCTTACTGAAAGGATTTTTAAATGTAACCTTTATTTAACCAGGTAAGTCAGTTAAGAACAATTTCTTATTTACAATGACGGCCTAACGGGGAACAGTGGGTTAACTGCCTTGTTCAGGGGCAGAACAACAGATTTTCACTATGTCAGCTCGGGGATTCTTTTCGGTTGCTGGCCCAATGCTCTAACCACTAGGCTACCTACCGCCCATAGACATGAAACATGCAGATGAAACCAACTGCACCATCTGCAGCAAAGACACCATTAATCCACATCCTCTCTCCTCCAGCCTTACCAGCCATCTCTCCCAGTAACGTAGCACTGGATCTGAGATAAGTAGATGGGCCAGGGAACCATCTTTATAGGCCACTAGTATCTGTCCATTCTCAACCTGCAGGGAGAGCAAGAACCCATGGAGGAAATGAAGCACATTGTGTATAATGTGAGAAAGACATTTGAGAGAGAGACTCATTTAACTCACTGCTCTTCCACCTTGGCCCTAACTCTTTGATGTTTGCATTTCTGTATGGTGGCAGCAATACTGTTAGCTCCATCACTACACTGCTTATTCCTATCCAGAATCTTCAGAACTGCTAACATTGAAGGATTAGTGCCAAGGAGGAGCTGTAGGAAGTGAATTAGGATGAGAGAGTATGGTAGTTGTAGTTTAGGTCATTCACACCTGGTAGTTGTAGTTCACTTCGTTGTTTAAGGCCCCAACATAGTCTGCTACCTGTAGGGGGTTGTTGTACGTGTTGATGAGGAAAGTTTTCAACCTCTGATGTTTCTGTTAAAAGCACTTTCAATTAAGATTCTCCATTGAGCATGCATGTTTTTTTTAGTCCAGGACTAGGCTTTATCTGTGTCTGGAAAGAATAACTAAAAGTCTGAGTTGGCCAAATAAACTTAAAGGTCAGGTAGAGCCTCTAGTCCTTTCTTTGATAAGATGTTGGTCGCATTCCAGGCTGACAACATTGCAGACCTTCATTACATCAAATTATGTGGTTAGCTGATATGTTGAACATCTATCCAGTCGTTGGGAGATCTGGTAGTCGTCTGCAATGTAGTTAGCCTGGAACGTGGCCATCCTCACCTGTAGAAAGCAACGCAGTTCACAAATCAAAGATAGCCTAGTTTGTCATGCTGCACACGGCTCTCAATGGCTCTCACTCCCCTAACGTCCTCCAACACATGGTGTATACTCTCCATGTACCCCTCTACCTCTGCTGGAACCTCTGGTGCCTTCTCAGGATCTGCTGTGTCTTCCCCTGGGGCCTCCTCTGTTGTCAATGGGCAAACACTCCCCACGGTCATGTGGAAAAGCTTCCCTTGCCTGAATAGAATAGTGTGTATCATGTCCTCATGATTAAATCAACTTTTACAATCAGAGGGTTCTGCTTACACCTACTACCTCATATTGTATTCCTTAAAGCCGTCCTCTACCAGTTGAGTGATCATCTTCCTCCTACACCTCTCCAGGTAAAACTTTTGTTCCGGGTACAGTGTCTGCTGAAGGATATGGATCACACATCCAAGCTCCAAGCACATCCAAGTTTCGCCAGATTAAAATGCCCTGTTGCGGTTAAGCAACGGGTGGAGCATTTTAAACACTTTGGGTGGCAGTCGTTAGGAGGGTGTTTGGGATTTTCTCACATGTCCGTAGATTTGAGCATCTGGCTCCTTTAGGATCTTGGTATTTTGAGCACTGACTCAGTGGGACACAACTGACTTGACAAGTGTAGAGTAGCGTCTGCTGTCCATGGAACTGTATGGACTGTGTTTCTTACGAGCTGGAGATACATTGGAAGTGGAGAAAGTATTCACGGAAGTCGGGGTACAATGGGAGAAGAGTCCAGTCACAACCCTAGCTGGCTCCCACACACGATGTGTACATCTAAACAGCTGATGGAAATGCATTCTAGTTCGTTAAATAACTTAGCTAGCCACATACAATAGTACACAGTGAAAGTTGTAGGAGATATACCCAAGGACGTCAGAGGACAAAAATCAGTTAACCACCTAACTGAGGAACTCAATTTAACCTTGCGCAATACCATAGATGCAGTCGTCCCCCTAAAAACTAAAAACATTTGTCATAATAAACTAGCTTCCTGGTATATAGAAAATACCTGAGCTCTGAAGCAAGCTTCCAGAAAAATGGAACTGAAATGGCGCCACACCAAACTGTAAGTCTTCCGACTAGCTTGGAAAGACAGTACCATGCAGTATCGAAGAGCCCTCACTGCTGCTCGATCATCCTATTTATCCAACTTAATTGAGGAAAATAACAACAATCCCCCCAAAAATGTGATACTGTCTCATAGCTAACTAAAAAGCAGCATTCCCCAAGAGAGGATGGCTTTCACTTCAGCAGTAATACATTCATGAACTTCTTTGAGGAGAAGATCATGATCATTAGAAAGCAAATTACGAACTCCTGCACTCTGCATATTCCTCCAAAGCTCAGTTGTCCTGAGTCTGCACAACTCTGCCAGGACCTTGGATCAAGGGAGACACTCAAGTGTCTTTAGTACTATATCTCTTGACACAATGAAGAAAATAATCATGGCCTCTAAACCTTCAAGCTGCATACTGGACCCTATTCCAACTAAACTACTGAAAGAGCTGCTTCCTGTGCTTGGCCCTCCTATGTTGAACATAATAAACGGCTCTCTATCCACCGGATGTGTACCAAACTCACTAAAAGTGGCAGTAATAAAGCCTCTCTTGAAAAAGACAAACCTTGACCCAGAAAATATTTTAAAACTATTGGCCTATTTCGAATCTCCCATTCCTCTCAATTTTTTTGAAAAAGCTGTTGCACAGCAACTCACTGCCTTCCTGAAGACAAACAATGTATACGATATGCTTCAGTCTGGTTTTAAACCCCATCATAGCACTGAGATTGCACTTGTGAAGGTGGTAAATTACCTTTTAATGGCGTCAGACCGAGGCTCTGCATCTGTCGCTGGGCAATACGGACTTTCAGCTCCCTCCAAATATTTTCTACTGGGTTCAGGTCTGGAGACTGGCTAGGCCACTCCAGGACCTTGAGATGCTTCTTACGGAGCCACTCCTTCGTTGCCCTGGCTGTGTGTTTCGGGTTGTTGTCATGCTGGAAGACCCAGCCACGACCCATCTTCAATGCTCTTACTGAGGGAAGGAGGTTGTTGGCCAAGATCTCGCGATACATGGCCCCAACCATCCTCCCCTCAATACGGTGCAGTCGTCTTGTCCCCTTCGCAGAAAAGCATCCCCAAAGAATTATGTTTCCACCTCCATAGTGTCAGGACCCAGTTACGAACTCAGGTCTCCGGTGTGAGAAACAGTCACTTAGCAAACTGAGCCACTAATAGTCGGCAGAACCCAGAAGATGAGGCAGACACATCAGTACTGGAAACGGTGTTTTAATAAAGTAAAAAGGAAAGTTCTTCAGGCAAAAATATAAATCCACAACGTCAAAAGTAATTCCAAGAGAACAAAGGTAATCCTCCAACTCAAAAAGGTAAATCCACAAGGTGGTAGGTACAGCAGAAAAAAGCCTGAAAAGATCATCAAAAATAAATAAACGAGAACAAAAACAGAGTACCTATAGAGAGTCCAACAGGAGCAACAAATGTTCACAGCATCGCTGGGGCTGGGTGCTAACATTCAAACACAGAGCAAAGAACTGAGGAAAACTAAGGGTTTAAATACCTTCAAGGGAAACGAGGCACAGGTGCAAATCATAACTGGCAACAAGGGAAAACAAAAGGGTCAAAAAGCACAGTGGGGGCATCTAGTGACCAAAACCAGAACAACCCTGGCCAAATCCTGACACATACTTCACGGTTGGGATGGTGTTCTTGGGGTTGTACTCATCCTTCTTCTTCCTCCAAACACAGCTAGTGGAGTTTAGACCAAAAAGCTCTATTTTTGTCTCATCAGACCACATGACCTTCTCCCATTCCTCCTCTGGATCATCCAGATGGTCATTGGCAAACTTCAGACGGGCCTGGACATGCGCAGGGGGACCTTGCGTGCGCTGCAGGATTTTAATCCATGACGGCGTAGTGTGTTTCTAATGGTTTTCTTTGAGACTGTGGTCCCAGCTCTCTTCAGGTCATTGACCAGGTCCTGCCGTGTAGTTCTGGGCTGATCCCTCACCTTCCTCATGATCATTGATGCCCCACGAGGTGAGATCTTGCATGGAGCCCCAGACCGAGGGTGATTGACCGTCATCTTGAACTTCTTCCATTTTCTAATAATTGCACCAACAGTTGTTGCCTTCTCACCAAGCTGCTTGCCTATTGTCCTGTAGCCCATCCCAGCCTTGTGCAGGTCTACAATTTTATCCCTGATGTCCTTACACAGCTCTCTGGTCTTGGCCATTGTGGAGAGGTTGGAGTCTGTTTGATTGAGTGTGTGGACAGGTGTCTTTTATACAGGTAACAAGTTCAAACAGGTGCAGTTAATACAGGTAATGAGTGGAGAACAGGCGGTCTTCTTAAAGAAAAACGAACAGGTCTGTGAGAGCCGGAATTCTTACTGGTTGGTAGGTGATCAAATACTTATGTCATGCAATAAAATGCAAATTAATTACTTAATCATACAATGTGATTTTCTGGATTTTTGTTTTAGATTCCGTCTCTCACAGTTGAAGTGTACCTATGATAAAAAATTACAGACCTCTAAATGCTTTAAGTAGAAAAACCTGCAAAATCGGCAGTGTATCAAAATACTTGTTCTCCCTACTGTACATGTATGCTACGGTCACAAGACACAGGCCTCCTAATTGTCCGTAGAATTTCTAAGCAAACAGCTGGAGGCAGGGCTTTCTCCTATAGAGAAATGGTCTGCCTACCCATGCGAGAGACGCAGACTCGGTCTCAACTTTTAATCTTTATTGAAGACTCATCTCTTCAGTAGGTCCTATGATTGAGTGTAGTCTGGCCCAGGAGTGTGAAGGTGAACGGAAAGGCACTGGAGCAACGAACCGCCCTTGCTGTCTCTGCCTGGCCGGTTCCCCTCTCTTCACTGGGATTCTCTGCCACTAACCCAATTACAGGAGCTGAGTCACTGGCTTTCTGGTGCTCTTCCATGCCATCCCTAGGAGGGGTGCGTCACTTGAGTGGGTTGAGTCACTGACGTGGTCTTCCTGTCTGGGTTGGCGCCCCCCCTTGGGTTGTGCCGTGGCGGAGATCTTTGTGGGCTATACTCGGCCTTGTCTCAGGATGGTATGTTGGTGGTTGAAGATATCCCTCTAGTGGTTTGGGGCTGTGCTTTGGCAAAGTGGGTGGGGTTATATCCTGCCTGTTTGGCCCTGTCTGGGGGTATCATCGGATGGGGCCACAGTGTCTCCTGACCCCTCCTGTCTCAGCCTCCAGTATTTATGCTGCAGTAGTTTGTGTCGGGGACTAGGGTCAGTCTGTTATCTGGAGTATTTCTCCTGTCTTATCCAGTGTCCATTGTAAATTTAAGTATGCTCTCTATAATTCTCTTTTTTTTCTCTCTCGGAGGACCTGAGCCCTAGGACCATGCCTCAGGACTACCTGGCATGATGACTCCTTGCTGTCCCCAGTCCACCTGGCCGTGCTGCTGCTCCAGTTTCAACTGTTCTGCCTGCGGCTATGGAACCCTGACCTGTTCACCGGACGTACTACCTGTCCCAGACCTGCTGTTTTCAACTCTCTAGAGACAGCAGGAGCGGTAGAGGTGCTGACCTGTTGCACCCTCGACAACTACTGTGATTACAGTGCCTTGCGAAAGTATTCGGCCCCCTTGAACTTTGCGACCTTTTGCCACATTTCAGGCTTCAATAATTTTGCACACCCAATTTTTCAGTTTTTGATTTGTTAAAAAAGTTTGAAATATCCAATAAATGTCGTTCCACTTCATGATTGTGTCCCACTTGTTGTTGATTCTTCACAAAAAAATACAGTTTTATATCTTTATGTTTGAAGCCTGAAATGTGGCAAAAGGTCGCAAAGTTCAAGGGGGCCGAATACTTTCGCAAGGCACTGTATTATTATTTGACCATGCTGGTCATTTATGGACATTTGAACGTCTTGGCCATGTTCTGCTATAATCTCCACCCGGCATAGCCAGAAGAGGACTGGCCAACCCTTATAGCCTGGTTCCGCTCTAGGTTTCTTTGTAGGTTTTGGCCTTTTTAGGGAGTTTTTCCTAGCCACTGTGCATCTACACCTGCATTGCTTGCTGTTTGAGGTTTTAGCCTGGGTTTCTCTACAGCACATCTAGATATCAGCTGATCTAAGGGCTTTATAAATACATTTGATATCCGTTCTTTCTTTTGCAGCTTTGTATTTAGAGTGACTCAACAACAATAAAATGTTATTTGTCATATGCACTGAATACAACAGATGTAGATCTTACAGTGAAATGCTTACTTATGTCATGGTTTTCTTCCTCCTCTGAAGAGGTGAAACAGGGATCGGACCAATACGCAGGGTGGTAAGTGTCCATGGTTTTAATAGGAAACCTCAAACATGAGCACAACTACAAACCGTGAAAACAGTCCCATGTGGCACTGACACAGGAAACAATCACCCACAAAATACCCAAAGAATATGGCTGCCTAAATATGGTTCCCAATCAGAGACAAATATTAACACCTGCCTCTGATTGAGAACCAATCTAGGCAACCATAGACTTACCTAGACACCTAAACTGAACACAACCCCATAAATCTACAAAAAACCCTAGACAAGTACAACACAAAAATCACCCATATCACACCCTGGCCTAACCAAAATAATAAAGAAAACAAAGATAACTAAGGCCAGGGGCCTGTTGCACAAAAGTAGAATTAAGACATCCGGGATAAATGACTCATCTGAGCTCAATGAAGCCAAAACATGTGCGTCCAGGCTTAATTGGTTGCACAAAGACCAAGCCAGGATGAGCAGACACGGATTCATTAAGCCAGGTGAAACCAATCCTGGATAGGTGCGCGCTCACGGCTCACTCAAATAGACCCCGCCACAGATCACAGATTAACTGATTTACCATGGCAACTAGAGCCGCGTACTTTTCCCCGTCGGAAGCACAAATCCTCATGGAGGCATACGAGGAGGTAAAAGATATAATTAAGAAGAAAGGCAACACCGCCACAGTGATAAAGCAAAGAGAAAAAGCGTGGCAAAGTATTGCAGACCGCCTGAATGCGTAAGTAGTGCACAATTACACACTCACCGCTCCGCTGAAACATCACAATTACAATTCAAATATTTAATTCACATCTCCAAAAATGCAGTTGTACTGTAATTATGAAACGGTAAATTTTTTTATTGAAATGCACTGCAGATATGAGTGAATTGTGTAAAGTAACTCCATCACACTGTATAAAGCTATGATAAATTTTTTGATATTTTTACTGAAAACAAGACAAAAATACCAAGTAATTTTTTGCAGTGTGACTCCATTAAATGTGTGTGTGTGTGTGTGTGTGTGTGTGTGTGTGTGTGTGTGTGTGTGTGTAGATTAAACATGAACGGGCCAAAACGGACATGGCAGCAGGTCAAAATCAAATACAAGAACATTCTGCAGAATGGTATGGTCCCTGACTAATATTTAACAAAGCACAAGCATATATTGTACCCAGAAGGTGCCTGCTCACACATTGTCTGTACTGTTTTAGCAGTGAAAAAGAATACCCACAGACAAGGCACGGGTGGTGGGTCACCAAAGGCTGACCTTACCCCAGCAGAGGACATGGCCTTGGAGCTAAATAAAGGCAGGCCCGTCTTAGAGGGGATCCCTGGGGGGAAAGAGACGAGCATAGGTTCCTCCCAAGATGCCACCCGCTTCATTCAAGGTATGTCCTTCCATCTCTACATGGGATACAACCACATTCATATTGAATCAATTTGGACTGTCTGACTTTGGTTTACCTATTGCCTTGCAGTGTCTGGCAGCACTGTGTTCCTGTTAGAGCCACCAGCACAAGCACCAGACGATGCTGATCCAGTGAGTACTCCATCAAAGGCATACTGTAGGCCTGGCATGTCTTGTCTACTAGCTTCAATATGAATCCGATTAAATGTGATAGGGTGAAGGCCCCAGTGCAGCAGCAACAGCACATGATGGAGACGATGATGAGGAGGAGACCATCTCTCTGGATTCCAGAAGGCATGAGGTATCATGTTAAGACTGTGAAAGTACTATTTACTCTACAATGGTGAGGAGTCCTCATCATAATCAAAAAATCTAATTTCTTTTACAGGACCCAGATGCTATACAGTGGGAAAACCAGCCTGGCAACATAGTGCGTATTAATAAAAGGACACCACATCCTGCCAAATTCCAGCTGCGCTAATTGTATTGTGTTCACAGAGCTCACAAGCTATCAGAAAGTTGTATGGCAACCACCTCCGGCGCCAAATAGAACTGGCAGACATAGACATTCAGTACAAGAAGAAAAAGATGGAAAATCTTGCACTGGAGTTCGAAATAAAAAAGAGGACAATTAGGAAACTGGACCTTGAAATAAAAAAACTTGAGAGGGAGGTGAGATATGCCTTCAATGTACACTGTATGCTAACTGTAACACAAATGTATTAATCATTATTTTTCTTTCCTCCCCCAGCTCCAAGAAGATGACACAGCTCAAAATAAAAATTAGGTATATTCTCGTAAAGTCAAGTGAGCCATGACATATGAGCTCTTATTGTGAGCACACAGGACGGTGGCATCTTTCTAAGTTTTTTTTTATTTTCCCAGCAATCAGTACAACCAAGTCATCGTTATAAGGCATCGCCCTCTTTTGCCCACCCCCCCAGCACCAGGTGTGGCCACTAGCCTATATGAAGGCCCAAAATTGTGTGTTCCTTTCTGCTCTGACAATGGCATGCCCATTCGTGCGAGATGTGGTGGATGAAGAAGCACTTGTGCTGAGGAGAGCCTTCAGGCGAGAAAGGGTCTTCAGGGACCGGTTGGACCCACTGGCCTTCCCTGATGACCATCTATATGAAAGATACAGGTTTTCTGCAGATGGCATCAGGTATCTATGCAGACTACTGGGTCCCAGGATTAAGCACCGCACTGCACGGAGCCATGCACTGAGTGTGGAGCAAATGGTTTGTGTGGCCTTGCGCTTTTTTGCTAGTGGAGCCTTCCTGTACTCAGTGGGGGATGCAGAACAGCTGAACAAGGCCACAATTTGCCGCACAATAAGGAGTGTGTGTCTGGCTATCAAAGCATTAGCAGATGTCTTCATCTCCTTCCCTGGCCACAGAAGACTCTGTGACATCAAAGAGGAGTTCTATAGGATTGCAGGTAAGAGGATCTACAAATTACAGGACAACTGTTAACACATAGTAGGATACTCATTACTTTGTGTGACAGGTTTCCCCAATGTCATTGGTGCAGTGGACTGCACACACATAAGGATAAAAGCCCCCTCAGGTGCCCATGAGGCCGATTTTGTGAATAGGAAATCCTTTCACAGCATTAATGTTCAGGTGAACATAACTTTTTGATATTGTCCATTGACGAACACTCTGCATTGCCAGTGATGTGCATTGATTGGTGTAATATTCCTCATCTTATGATTTCAGATGGTCTGCAATGCTGACTGTGTGATCAGCAATGTTGTGGCAAAATGGCCTGGCTCAGTCCATGACTCCAGAATCTTTCGGGCCTCTGAAATCTATCAGTGCCTATCACAAGGTAAGCCACACAACCCCTATTTATAACCATCATGGCTGTGTCAAGAATATCACTGTGTTTATGAGGTAGTAATGATGAGATTTTGTGTTGACAGGTGAATTCTCTGGTGTGTTGCTGGGAGACAGGGGGTATGGCTGCCAGCCTTTTCTGCTGACACCTTTCACAGACCCCCAGGAAGCACAGCAGGCCTACAACCATGCCCATGCCAGGACCAGGGCCAGAGTTGAAATGACCTTTGGCCTCCTGAAGGCACGCTTTCACTGCCTTCACAAATTAAGGGTCAGCCCTGTTAGGGCATGTGATATTACTGTGGCTTGTGCTGTCCTCCACAATGTGGCCTGCCTGAGGAAGGAGAGGGCCCCCAGAGTGCCACCAGCCATGGACTGGGACAATCCGGCAATCTTCCCTGATGACGACAGTGGTCGGCTGCTGAGGGACCAATATGTGTTGAATTATTTTAGTTAGTATGTGTGCTTTCAATTTTGGTTAAATATGTCCTGCGGTGGCAGAGGAATTTGGGTTTTTTGGGGTTCGTTTTTAGACGAATTTGGCCTCTTATGATGTTTGTGCGGTATACTGTGTGTAATACAAGGCTGCAGGGTGGCTACTGCATCCATTCATTTGTCTGTTCAGTTGATGTGTATGGATTTGTCCTGCATTTATTTTAGTGTGCAGACATGCAGGGTGTGTTATATACAGACCTTTGAATGTGTATGTATCATTTTGTATTAAATGCTTGGATTCTGTGCTTTCCATCTTGTAGAGTCACTGTGACTTCAGTTTCGAAAGGAGCTGATGGTTTACCTGCTTTGTTTTGTCCTTATTCAATAAAGGAACATAATGTTACACATTGTGTTTTTATATTCATATGGAATGTGTATTTGTTTATATGACAGAGTACTAGGGCCACACTGAAGAAAAAGGATAAAGTCATAAATTTATGAGGCTGGTTCTTTCTGCAGAAAAGCTACATATTGTTTTTACAGTTTTGATACTTATGACAATGTGATACTTAATATTCTGGCACATCAGCATGTCTTTGTTTATGAAACCATACTGAAGTACAATTTCACGAAATGCCCCACATCTGTCATTTTAACAACTGTCCTCCTTTAAAACAACTGGTTACAATATTATGACTTGTGTTTTTTTCCCCTCTGTGGCCCTAATATTCTATCATTTTATATATAGCCTTATAGTCTATGGGAAACTGTAAATTATCTAATGATAGCAACATCATCTAAAAATCATTTTTTATCCAAAATCATTGAAATTAATGATCACAAATGTTTAAATAATAACAGTGGGTCTAGTTATATGTGATAATGTATAGTGAGCAGTGAAATAACTATTGGTTTCCATTTGTGGTGACTGCTGACTGACATTAGGGATGAGATTAAATAGATCCTGGAATTTAGCCTGGTCTGGAGCAGGCTAGCTCCACAGAATAAATCTCCATGGTAATTTATACCATAACATATCCTCCTGCCCCCTATCCATCTTTAGTGCAACCGGATTACGGATCAATTGAGCCAGGATCACCAAGATATCCTGGCTTAATCCCTTATCCTAGTTTTGTGCAACAGGCCCCAGGGTGTGACAACTTACAAGCCCTTAACCAACAATGCAGTTTTAGAAAAATAAATAAATAGAAATATAACAAATAATTAAGGAGCAACAATAAAATAACAGTAGCGAGGCTATATACAGGGGGTTCCGGTACAGAGTCAATCAGCGGTTAGACGAGGTAATATATACATGTAGGTAGAGGTAAAGTAACTATGCATAGATAATAAACAGAATGTAGCAGCAGTGTAAAATGGGGGGTGAGGTGGGGACAACGCAAATAGTCTGGGTAGATTAGCAGTTAAGATGCCTTTTTGACCTAGACTTAGTAGCAGAGAGAACCGTCTATGACTGGGGTGGCTGGAATCATTGGCATTTTTTTGGGCCATGCTCTGACACCGCCTGATATAGAGGTCCTGGATGGCAGGAAGCTTGGCCCCAGTGATGTACTGGGCCGTACGCACTACCCTCTGTAGTGCCTTGCGGTTGGAAGCCGAGCAGTTGCCGTACCAGGCAGTGATGCAACCATTCAGGATGCTCTCGATGTTGCAGCTGTATAACTTTTTGAGGATCTGATGACCCATGCCAAATCTTTTCAGTCTCCTGAAGGGGAAAAGGTTTTGTTGTGCCCTCTTCACGACTGTCTTGGTGTGTTTGGACCATGATAGTTTGTTGATGATGTGGACACCAAGGAACTTGAAGCTCCCAACCTGCTCCACTACAGCCCCGTCGATGAAAATGGGGGTATGCTTGGTCCTCTTTTTTCTGTAGTCCACAATCATCTCCTTTGTCTTGATCAGGTTGAGGGAGAGGTTGTTATCCTGGCACCACACTGCCAGGTCTCTGATCTCCTCCCTATAGGCTGTCTAGTTGTTGTTAGTGATCAGGCCTACCACTGTTGTGTAATCGGGAAACTTAATGATGGTGTTGGAGTCGTGCTTGGCCATGCAGTCATGGGTGAACAGGGAGTACCTTAGGCTATGCTTTGGTTACATGAAATGATTACTGAATATATGGAAAACAATAAATACATGTAGTGGATAGTCGTTACCTCCCAAACATCGCGCGATTTTTATTTTGTTACACAACATTTTGACCGAGGAGGGAAGGCATGTAGTTTTTTTCTCTCAAGTAAATTATTGATGGGACATGATAGACAAAACTAGTCTAGTAATCCCTTGAAGGTGGGTCTTTGAAACTGTTCCGTGTTTTCCTGACATGGAACCAAAGTGAACTTCGAAAAGTCCACATACGCTGTGGCCATATACAGTACATTATTACAATATGTAATAATTGAGTATGTTTAATTGTTGTATCGGTAACGTATGTTCGAAATGCGACTTGGGTTGGACAAAAAAAAGCAACGAACTATTTTGATTGACGTTCAGAAACCTTGTCCAATCAAAAACATCAGGGCGAGTTATTGGGCGGGATTTATCTGTCAGGAGACAGGAAGAGCGAAACGGGGGTTGTGTAGATAGCGAATATAGCTAGACTTGTAGCACAGCACGACGATCTGCAGCGTTGTTGTACTTTTATAATCATGACATCTACTCTTGATGATAGCGAAAAAGAAAAGGTACGTTATGAGCGATGTATTATCGTCTTTGTTAGCCAACTACCTAGCTCTTCGCTTAATGTTAAATATCCAGCTAAATGTAGCCTATATTTTAGCTAGCGAGGAAGTTTATGAGATGCTCACTTGCTTAAAACGCAACTGCAGTATTTAGGTAACGCTATTCATACAGTCAGCTATCTATGATAAATTTCGCTGGCTAGCTAATAACCTGAAAATAAGGTTGCCCGGCTAGCTAAATAGCTATCTAGAGGAATCAACAGCTGCAGTCTGTTGAAAGCAACAGTCTAACTTATAACGTCAACGAGTATTGGAGGCTGTATAGAAATCATTCTACCACCATCTTTGGCATTGGCCTAGCTAGCTAACTACTTCACAAATGAATGTTGTCACAAGATGTCTTATCCATTATTGTATTGTCACCACCCCAGGCTACTTTAGTTTGCCAAGTACTTGATGTCGTAGCCTTTAAAAGTGTTCCACTGCCTCTGACATGATAGTTGGGCTTGTATGGCACTGCACTTTCCCAATAACTCGCTGGTTTAATTTCTGCTTTTCCTGTTTACCCCATTACTATTTTGAATTATATCTGGCTAGAGGGCTATTGATTTTAGAATATGGATCACAGACCACTGATCTAACCATTGCCTTTGGGGACTTGCAACGTGGCAGTAAGAGGCTAGTTTAGTCCTGGCCAATTACAGAATAACTCAGATGGCTTACATATGGACTGGTGTGGAATTGGACAGGCCTGTGGTTATTTTATTTTCTGCAAAAAATTGTCTTTTCCTCTGAGACTTTCCAGAGGAGACTTACTCTGCTTTATTTCGGTTGACTCTGTCAAGCTTAGTAGCAGAGTTCGGGTAGTAGTATGGTGAAACACTGAGGCTCAGTGGGTCATTCACACAGGAAGTACTGGCTAAATTGTTAGAGAATGGTGGTGCTTGCAACGCCAGGATAGTGGGTCAGTTTCCACTAGGGCTACCCATACTATCAAGGCTTCTCCTACTCAAACAAACAGCTGTTAAGATGGGAGAAACGTAGCCTTGAAAATAATGACCATAGGGAGTGGTAGGATGGCACAAACAAATTCAGGACCATGCTAGGAGAAATGTGCGCTAGCTAGCAGACTCTTGCGAACACTGACTGACCCTTTTGGGAAATCAGCTGGAGTTATTGCTTCAAGTACGGTGTGTGTGTAATTCAATCCCAAGGATATATATATATATAGTTGAAGTCGGAAGTTTACATGCACTTAGATTGGAGTCACTTAGGTTGAAACTCGTTTTTCAGCCACTCCACAAATGTCTTGATAAAATATAGTTTTGGCAAGTCTGTTAAGACATCTACTTTGTGCATGACACAAGTCATTTTTCCAACAATTATTTACAGACACAGTGAATTTGTCTGAAATAATCTATCACAATTCCAGTGGGTCAGAATTTTACATACAGTAAGTTAAATGTGCCTTTAAACAGTTTGGAAAATTCCAGAAAATGATGTCATGGCGTTAGAAGCTTCTGATAGGCTAATTACATTATTTGAGTCAATTGAAGGTATACCTGTGGATGTATTTCAAGGCCTGCCTTCAAACTCGGTGCCTCTTTGCTTGACATCATGGGAAAATCAAAAGAAATCAGCTAAGACCTCAGAAATTGTAGACCCCCAGAAGTCTGGTTCATCCTTGGGAGCAATTTCCAAATGCCTGAAGGTACCATGTTCATCTGTACAAACAATAGTACGCAAGTATAAACACCATGGGACCACGCAGCCGTCATACCGCTCAAGAAGGAGACACGCTCTGTCTCCTAGAGATTAACGTACTTTGGTGCGGAAAGTGCAAATCAATCCCAGAACAACAGCAAAGGACCTTGTGAAGGTGCTGGAGGAAACAGGTATGAAAGTATCTATATCCCCAGTAAAACAAGTGCTATATCGACAGCCTGAAATCCCGCTCAGCAAGGAAGAAGCCACGGCTCCAAAGCCGCCATAAAAAAGCCAGACAACGGTTTGCAACTGCACATGGGGACAAAGATTGTACTTTTTGGAGAAATGTCCTAGTGTCTGATGAAACAAAAATAGAACTGTTTGCCCATAATGATCATTGTTATGTTTGGAGGAAAAAGGGGGAGGCTTGCAAGCTGAAGAACACCATCCCAACTGTGAAGCATGGGGGTGGCAGCATCATGTTGTGGGGGTGCTTTGCTCTAGGAGGGACTGGTGCACTTCACAAAACAGATGGCATCATGAGGGTGGATCTATTGAAGCAACATCTTAAGACATCAGTCAGGAAGTTAAAGCTTGGATGCAAATGGATCTTCCAAATGGAATATGACCCCAAGCATACTTCCACAGTTGTCCTTAAGCCATTTTCTCAAAGTCATGGTGTTGGAGTGGCCATCACAAAGCCCTGACCTCAATCCTATATCAAATGTGTGGGCAGAACTGAAAGCGTGTGCGAGCAAGGAGGCCTACAAACCTGGCTCAGTTACACCAGCTCTGTCAGGAGGAATGGTCCAAAATTCACCCAACTTATTGTGGGAGCTTGTGGAAGGCTACCTGAAACGTTTGACCCAAGTTAAACAATTTAAGGGCAATGCTATCAAATACTAATTGAGTGTATGTAAACTTCTGACCCACTGGGAATGTGCTGAAAGGAATAAAAGCTGAAATAACCTTGTCCTTTACCCTGTTCCCCCTTGTCTTAGGCACGCTCTGTGTCTGTGGACCTTAACAACGACGCTTCTCTCCTCATCGACATTCCTGATGCACTCTGTGAACGTGACAAAGTCAAGTTCACTGTCCACACCAAGGTAAAAACAGCAACTCCACAGTTCCAGTTCTTAAGCTAAGGGTCACCGCTAGTTCCCTCACTTTCCTGTCAGTTATTCAAATGATATATAATGCTCTTCGTGTCCAGCAGGCTAGAACTACAGCCTATGTTGTTTCTATGTCGAATGTGGTTGTCTTAACTATCTTAGTTGAATGATGCACTGCAAGTCACTCTGGATCAGTGTCAGTGAAAAATAAATAACAGTAACTGTCTCTCTCTCAGATGTCTTACTTCTAAAGTATATTACAACCTTGTGTTAATGCACTTTAAATGGAGCTTGAATTGTCTTTTCTGTCAGACCACCCTGAGCTCCTTCCAGAAGCCAGACTTCTCTGTTCCTAGGCAACATGAGGACTTTATCTGGCTCCATGACGCGCTGGTTGAGACTGAGGACTACGCTGGGCTCATTGTGAGTGACCTATTAAGTCCACCACATACACACACACACTGGTTTGGGACTACGCTGGGCTCATTGAGTGATTTGAGTAGTAGAGCTGGGTGATATGGAATAAAAGACCATATCGCAATAAATTGCCTGGATTGATGCGATAATGAGTAGTTTATAACATTTTAATGTACATCACAGATGTTTATCTTTATCCTTAACTACTAATACTAGATTGATGGTGGTTTCCATCAGTTGTCCCATTAAGTGACCGAGATTAGCAAACATATTTAATTTTAAACTTCTCTATCAGCTACTTATCGTAATGAACGATATCAGCAAAATGCCTGTGATAAGTGGTCTGTATTGATCATTTTCAGTTTATCGTCCCAGCTCTATGGAGTAGTCTACGGAACATACACACACACACTGGTAAAACCCTGGATCACTGATATTCTAACTTCCGCGACGCATATAAGGCCCTCCCCCGCCCTCCTTTCGGGAAAAGCTGACCACGACTCCATTTAGTTGCTTTCAGCCTACAGACAGAGACTAAAACAAGAAGCTCCCGCGCTCAGGTCTGTTCAACGCTGGTCCGACCAATCTGATTTCACGCTTCAAGACTGCTTCGATCAAGTGGTTTGGGATATGTTCCGCATTGCGTACAACGACATTGACGAATACGCTGATTCGGTGAGCGAGTTTATTAGAAAGTGCATCGGCGACGTTATACCCACCGCAACAATTAAAACATTCCCAAACCGGGGATTGATGGCAGCATTCGCGCGAAACTGAAAGCGCGAACCACTGCTTTTAACCAGGGCAAGGTGACCGGCAACATGACCGAATACAAACAGTATAGCTATTCCCTCCAAGGCAATCAAACAAGCTAAGCGTCAGTGTAGAGTCGCAATTCAACGGCTCAGACACGAGAGGTATGTGGCAGGGTCTACAGTCAATCACGGATTACAAAAAGAAAACCAGCCCCGTCGTGGACCAGGATGTCTTGCTCCCAGACAGACTAAACAACTTCTTTGCTAGCTTTGAGGACAATATAGTGCCACTGACATGGCCTGCTACCAAAACCTGCGGACTCTCCTTCACTGCAGCCGAGGTGAGTAACACATTTAAACGTGTTAACCCTCGCAAGGCTGCAGGCCCAGACGGCGTCCTCAGAGCATGCACAGAGCAGCTGGCTGGTGTGTTTACGGACATATTCAATCAATCCTTATCCCAGGCTGCTGTTCCCACATGCTTTAAGAGGGCCACCACTGTTCCTGTTCCCAAGAAAGCTAAGGTAACAGAGCTAAACGACTACCGCCCCGTAGCACTCACTTCCGTCATCATGAAGTGCTTTGAGAGACTAGTCAAGGACCATATCACCTCCACCCTACCTGACACCTTAGACCCACTCCAATTTGCTTACCGCCCCAATAGGTCCACAGACAACGCAACCACACTGCACACTGACCTAACCCATCTGGACAAGAGGAATACCTATGTGAGAATGCTGTTCATCGACTACAGCTCAGCATTTAACACCATAGTACCCTCCAAACTCGTCATCAAGCTCGAGACCCTGGGTCGCAACCCCGACCTATGCAACTGGGTACTGGACTTCCTGGTGGGCCGCCCCCAGGTGGTGAGGGTAGGTAACATCTCCACCCCGCTGATCCTCAACACTGGGGCCCCACAAGGGTGCATTCTGAGCCCTCTCCTGTACTCCCTGTTCACCCACGACTGCGTGGCCATGCACGCCTCCAACTCAATCATCAAGTTTGCGGACGACACTACAGTGGTAGGCTTGATTACCAACAACGACGAGACGGCCTACAGGGAGGAGGTGAGGGCCCTCGGTGGTGTCAGGTAAATAACCTCGCACTCAACAAAATAAAGGAAGGAGATGATTGTGTACTTCAGGAAACAGCAGAGGGAGCACCCTCCTATCCACATCGACAGGACAGTAGTGGAGAAGGTGGAAAGTTAAGTTCCTTGGCGTACACATCGCAGACAAACTGAATTGGTCCATCCACACAGACAGCATTGTGAAGAAGGCGCAGCAGCGCCTCTTCAACCTCAGGAGGCTGAAGAAATTTGGCTTGTCACCAAAAGCACTCACAAACTTCTACAGATGCACAATCGAGAGCATCCTGTCGGGCTGTATCACCGCCTGGTACGGCAACTGCTCCGCCCACAACTGTAAGGCTCTCCAGAGGGTAGTGAGGTCTGCACAACGCATCACCGGGGGCAATCTACCTGCCCTCCAGGACACCTACACCACCTGATGTCACAGGAAGGCCATAAAGATCATCAAGGACAACAACCACCCGAGCCACTGCCTGTTCACCCCACTATCATCCAGAAGGCGAGGTCAGTACAGGTGCATCAAAGCAGGGACCGAGAGACTGAAAAACAGCTTCTGATCTCAAGGCCATCAGACTGTTAAACAGCCACAACTAACATTGAGTGGCTGCTGCCATACATGTAAAAAATGTATCACTAGCCACTTTAAACAATGCCACTTAATAATGTTTACATACCCTACATTACTCATCTCATATGTATATACTGTACTCGATACCAGCTACTGCATCTTGCCTATGCCATTCTGTACCATCACTCATTCATATATTTTTATGTACATATTCTTTATCCCTTTACACGTGTGTGTGTAGGCTAGTAGTTGTGGAATTGTTAGGTCAGATTATTCGTTGGTTATTACTGCATTGTCGGAACTGGAAGCACAAGAATTTCGCTACACTCGCATTAACATCTGCTAACCATGTGTATGTGACAAATAGAATTTGATTTGACACACCACTTAATTACAGTATAGTTCACACTCGCAGCCAATGCTGCCACTGAATGTAATTTCACAAGTTCACTGTCAGGACATGTGAGTGTAATTTGAAGGTGGAAGGGACTCCGTTATCTGCTCAAATATTTTATTTTAAATACCATCGTCTATCAGCTGAGTTCTATTGCAGGGACATGCCTGTGTAGGAAATCTTACTAGAAGCTCCATCTGCTCTCCTCACCCCTACCTCCGCATCTCCCTCTCCTCAACTACACCTTCTTCTCTGCCTCTCCTCTGCCCTTGCTCCTTTCCCTCTTTCCTCTCTACCTCTCTCCCTTTCCTCCATTACTCCCCCTCTGCTCTTTTCCTCCCCATCTCCCTGTCTGTCCAGATCCCTCCAGCCCCCCCGAAGCCAGACTTCGAGAGCCCAAGGGAGAAGATGCATAAACTGGGAGAGGGAGAAGCCACCATGACCAAGGAGGAATACACCAAGATGAAGCAGGAGTTAGAGGCGTGAGTTCTGACCTTTCCTCCTTTACCCCTTGTCACTGTGTCCAAGCATAATCGGCACAGTTCTGCGTATTTAAATGTTGTATTACGATTCCTGTGGGAATGATTCTGGTGATCTCAAGATTGTGTATCTGTATGTGTACTCTCAGTTGGTAATTTGCCATCTTCTGGCTCTCTCTCCCAGTGAGTACCTGGCTGTATTTAAGAAGACTGTACAAGTCCACGAGGTATTCCTGCAGCGACTATCTTCTCACCCGATCCTGAGCAAGGACAGAAACTTCCAGATATTCCTGGAGTATGACCAGGATGTGAGTTTGACACTTGGAAAAGGAAGCGAAGAAGACAGACTGCGTATTTTCCAGCAGTACTGACTTCCTAGTTAACTGCTGAGTCGTGTTCACTCGAGCACACCGTTGAAAAACATTTCCCAGTTCAGTTAGTACATCCAGTCATTTTCTTCTGTTTTGTGCCTAGTGAACACGAGGGGAATAGAGGGAGGGGGATGGATGCTTTTTGTTTTATGCTGCTCTGTCTGTATGCTATGTCTTGCTTGTTCTATGTTGCTATTGTCTATATTGTAATTGTTTTTAATAACCTGCCCAGGGACTGCGGTTGAAAATTAGCCGGTTGGCTAAAACCGGCACTTTTACTGAAATGTTGATTAATGTGCACTGTCCCTGTAAAAATAAAAATAAACTCAAACTCATGGGTGGGGGATAGAGGAAGATAAGCAAGCAGACCTAGGGCACATCCTGCTGCTGAGTTCCGCTCTATTTCCAAACCACTCGGTCAGTGGAGCTTCGAGTCAGCTAGGGTCTGCTGAGATGGTTTTGTTTGTCCTTTTGGGAAATGTTATACAGGCATTTTATAAAATTATTAGGAAAAACCCTAACACTTATTGTAGTTCTTACTCCCTTTCTTCATTCCTATGTGGAACTAAAGGCAGCGCCACAGCTATTGTAGCTTACGTAATCAATTTTACATTGCAAACTTGTTCTGTGGTCTCAATGGCTAACTAAATCATTTCCCTCCCTGTGATTGGTCCACGTAGCTGAGCGTACGAAGGAAGAACGCCAAGGAGACGTTTGGGAGTTTCTTTAAGAACATGGTCAAGAGTGCTGACGAGGTCATCATTTCTGGGATAAAGGTAGGTGTGGCCTCCTCGCATATCATACAATACTAGCCAAGTTTGAGAGCATCACATCTGAGGCATTGTGGGTAAATTGTGACTGACTGACCTACAAACAATTTATGCAAGGTGATTTCAGGATCAGTCAGCAGTTGCCTGCATTGTCAAACAAGCCCAATGCTTTTATTGTCCATTTCCATGAAATGTCATCTTGTGAAATCAGCAATGCATTACAAACCAGATGCAGAAAGTCAATGCATTACAAACCAGATGCAGAAAGTCAATGCATTACAAACCAGATGCAGAAAGTCAATGCATTACAAACCAGATGCAGAAAGTCAATGCGTTACAGTAGCAGACTTCAACAAAGAGAAACAAATGCAGCTACAAATCAAAGCTGAGCAGGGACCTTCGTATCCAGAATGACTGGCTTTGTGGTTTTTTTGTGTGTCTTAGGCAGAAGGTTGTCTTTTAAATATTTTTTTTCTTGCAGGAAGTAGATGATTTCTTTGAGCAGGAGAAGACCTTCCTGCTTGATTATTCGTCCAAGATCAAAGACTCCACTGCCAGGGCAGAGAAGATGACCCGCTCTCACAAAAGTAAGACTATGAAATCAACAACAACCAACTTGAATTGGAGCTTTTTGAGTTATTGATAAGAAGTTGTTTTTTTCCCCCCTTATATCTGTCTCAATCACATGTAATTTATAAAGCCCTTTTAACATCAGCAGTTGTCACATATTGCTTTGGAGATACCTAGCTGCAATGCTGGACTTGGGACTAAAATAGGTGCTGGTACTGTTTTTATAGTTGCAGAAGCTCCACAATACTTTAGTGCTAATATTCTATGAGAGGAACAGAATATTTGAGGTGCTGGTACTCAGCTCCTGCCCAAGTCAAAAACTGCCTTACCTAAAACTCCAAAGAGCAAGCAATACTGATGCAGAAGCACAGTGTCTAGGAAAAACTCAAAGGCGGGAACATAGAGGAACCGAGGGGTGGCCAGGCCTCTTCTGGCTGTGCCGGGTGGAGATTTAAGAGTACATGTAGCCATTAAGGCCAGATTGGTTTAAGACATTTAAATGTTTATAGATGAACAGCAGGATGTGTGTTATCATTGTGTGGTGTCACCAAAGTGGTGCAACTTCTTACAGTATGTTACCAATACTGAGTTTTATTGATTGCTTGGAATTCACAGCCATTGACCCTTGGCCTCAGGTCGACCACCTAGGATACCATGTTTTGCATTATGGTGACCCCTAACCTCTTGAAGTCCTTCAGGGGCTGAGTTCAGATTTAAAGTGGGCCAAGAATTTAGATTTTAACATGTTGTATTTTGTCTCAGATGTTGCTGATGATTACATCCACATCTCTGCCACTTTGAACAGTCTCTCTGTCGATGACAACACCGCACTTAAAAAGTGAGTAACAATATGAATACACTATAGTTCGAGGTTTACGAATGGTGCCGTTGTTTCCTCAAGCCAACTACGGGTGGCTTATTCTCGGTTAACCCAGAACTAAAGTCCCGCGTAATTGGTCAGAAGCTTGATTAAGTTCTGGGATCATACGTGTTAAGAGAAGAGATGCTAGAATGAGGAGCGGAACCAGAACAAGGAGCCCCAACCTCTCTCAGCAAATTACGGGGAATTATTATATGGGCAAAATGACCCCACCCCCACCCTTCTGAAATTCAGAAAGATGCGAACACCTGCAAAATCATGATTTGTCCAAATAATCAGTGATTGAGAACCCAAGCACTGGAACTATTGCTGCTTGTTAGCTATCGGTGCCCATAGTATAAAGATCGATCTAGGGTACCATGTTTGTTCATGTAGTCTAGCTACAAGAGTTTATGGGTTGCTAAATGAATGGTTTACATCACCCAATATCAGCGACAACAAATTGTGACTTTTCTCAAGTTCTCATGGTCTTGTCTATTCCCTTCAGGCACCTTGAGAAGTTTGCAGACCTGTTTGAGAAACTAAGGGTAAGAACCACAGTGCTGGTCTTCTGCACTTCTCAACCTGGACTGTTTTTCTATTCATTGTATGTTTTTATATAATCCTCTTTTGTCCATCTCCATGCAAATTCACATTTTGTGAGGTCAGCAATACATTTAAACACGTGTGCATTTTGCTTTTGTGAGCTGTGCAAATGTCTACATTTTTTTTTACAAGTTAGTCATTTAGCAGACACTCATATCCAGCACGACATGCAGGTCATCTTAAGATAGCTAGGGGAGACAACATTTCTGTCATATCTGCTTTAGAGGAAAATTGTACTTACTATCAGCAAGGTGCTAGTGCTAGTTGGAAATGTGTGTGTGTGTGTGTGTGTGTGTATATATATATATTTACATTTTTAAAATGTTTATCTTATGTTCTTTGAGCATGGCGGTAGCATTGATGTTGTATCTATTTGGTCCTGCCTGTAGAAAGTGGAGGGCAGAGTGGCGTCAGACGAGGAGCTGAAGCTCACGGAGCTGCTCCGTTACTACATGCTGGACATCCAGGCAGCCAAGGTGAGCCACGTCTAGTCTGTTTCTCTCTCAAAAAACCTCAGCAACTTCTTATTGAATCATTAATTATTTTCTTAGTCACGTGGAAACACGGTAGGCATGCATATTACATGCATTCTCTGAGAAATGCTGTTTGTGTGTTAACCACTACATGTGTGTCAGGACCTGTTGTACAGGCGGGCCCGGGCCCTGGCTGACTATGAGAACAGTAACAAGGCCCTGGACAAGGCCCGGCTGAAGAGTAAAGACATCACCCAGGCTGAGGAGCACCAACAACAGTGTCTGCAGAAGTTTGACAAGCTCTCTGAGTCTGGAAAAAGAGGTTTGTTTAAGACTGTGGGTTTGGGCTAACATGTTCTTCCGTAATACAGTACAGTGAGTAAACTGACAGTATGGTCTTCTCCTCCCA
Source organism: Oncorhynchus kisutch (assembly GCF_002021735.2). Taxonomy (NCBI): domain Eukaryota; kingdom Metazoa; phylum Chordata; class Actinopteri; order Salmoniformes; family Salmonidae; genus Oncorhynchus; species Oncorhynchus kisutch. The sequence goes on from NC_034184.2 coordinate 15,734,879, forward strand.
GAGCTGACCAGTTTTAAGGGCAGGAGAGTGGTGGCTTTCCGTAAGAACCTAATAGAGATGGCTGAACTGGAGATCAAACACGCCAAGGTCAGTCAGGGTGCACAGAGTTCTTTTTCCTTCCTGTGTTTGAGATTTTTTTTCGGGAATATGCAGTAATGAAATATAGGGGGAGGGCAGAGATCGAATGACCCAATTAGAAGCCGTGGGATACAATCCCACTATCACTAAACTGTTATGTGCTACAGGAGGTGTTCCCCACTAGACCAACCGCAGACACAACACTCTACTTTGTTGGTACTTTTCTCAGTGATGGACTGGACTGTTCAGGAGCTTTCAGTGGATATTATATATGTAGCAACTATGAGCAAAATGTAGTTCATGTTATGTGGTACATTGTGCCCTGATCCTTGTGAAATGTCTGTTGAATGGATATGATACTGATATCCCTGTTCTCTCTGTAACCACAGAACAACATGGCTCTGCTGCAGGGCTGCATTGAGCTTCTCAAGAGCAACTGAACCTCCTGTCTCCTACCAATCCTCCCAGACCACCAGACCACCACCCACTGACCGGCTAGCCTGGGTGCCAGTCTGTTTTTTGCTGTCTTGCCAACTCCGTATGGAACTGTCATGCAGAACTGTGCCAATGGCGTAGACAAAAGCACAAACTGATCTGGAACCAGGCTACTGACCCAGCCTTTGAGAAGGGAACCTGGATACCCCTTCCCACCACACTCTACCCCCAGGGGACCTTGGGTCGTGTTCATTAGGGCACATGGTAGAAAAACATACATTTGCAAAAGAAAAGGAGCCTTTCTTATTGCACAGGATTAGATAGTCCCTCACCGTTTCACTCGATTTCGGAGCATTTTGTGCCTATTAAACACGATCCTGGGTACCTCTACCCCCAAATGATGCCATTTCAGAAACCTGCACAGGAACCTGCAGCCGTCTGTTTGCAGTCTGTCTGTTTTTTAGTCTGTCTCAAGGTTTACATAGTCCCTGCCCACCTGTCAACCCACCTCTTTCTACTCTGCCTCATGTCCCATGGAACACTCACCTTTTGTGATGCCAGCAATGCGGAACAGGGAGAAGGTAGCCGCTTGCATTGTCTTCTGATATTCCTCTTCATCTGGGCGCCTTTGTAAATTCACTCTGGCTATCTACTCTGATTTCAGAGCGCTCTCGTCTGTGTGCCAGAATGCAGAATAACTGATGAACGAACGCTCAACACCTGTTGAATATGGCCGGTGTCCCTAAACATTGGCAAAAAAAACGTAATTCAATTGCTGCACAGTTAGTCACCAACGCTCGATAACGTGAAAACAGCCTAACCACCTCTGACCACTTTACTTGCCCTAGCAGAGTGAGGTTTTCTATCATTTATGTCTGGAAGTAACTAGCAAGCTAATTTACTTTAGCCAGTTAGCAATCTGACAACGCTCTGAATTTACGAACGCTCCGAGCGCACTCTCGAGGGCCCTTTGGCACTCCAGAGTGAATTTACGAATGCACCCATATTTTTTTCTATTCTGGATGGATTACTCTATCCTTGTATTGGATTTTCCATTTTTAACAATGTTGATTGTGGAATAATAGCCTCATTGTGATGTTTTGCATGCTTTTCACGGCACACTCTAACTAACCCCGTTAGGTCCCGCACTTTTATATCTGGGTCGTGTTCATTAGGGAACTCTGTAGCAAACTGTTTTGCAACAGAACACAAGTGTTTAATTTAGGTGGAATTTGGACCTACTAAATGTGAATCTGTAGCTTGAATGTGAATCTGTAGAGTTTAACTAGGCAGAGTTGTTTCGGAATAACCTGAGATTTTTATGGTGCGGGTATAGCGATCTATAACTTTCTTATTGCAACTCCACTTTAAACCAGAAATACTCTGAGGAATCACATAGTGAATAACTGACAACTGAGCTCAGCTACTGCTTCTCTGGTTTGTAATGGAACAGTTTAAAAGGTCCTATTCATTAGGCCACTGTGTAGCAAAACATTTTGCAATAGAAAATGAAAACAATTTCTTATTGGACCAGTTCAGATTTTCCTTCGGTTTTGTGCCTAGGGAATACGACCCAGATGGAGCAACTGTTCATAAAGAACATGTAAAGTGGATGGAAAAGGGAAAGAGATTAACTTAGTGCCTAAATAAAGGTTCTTATGACTGTGTCCCAGTTGTCCACCTTTCTACCAAAGTGTGCACTTGCACACTCTCGTCCTGGATTAAAATACAGTTGGTTGATATAAGCATTGGCTGATGTGAGTTTCCACCACTGTTAAATCCATGACAGGAAGTGGGAGAAGAGTGGAGAATTGGGACTTAAATATATATCTCTGAGATTAGTCTGGGCCAAACTCTCAAACCACCAGTAAAGTGAAGTGCTCTTTTTCATGGTTAGGAACGCTGAGTAGACACTAGTGTATCTATACTGTGTGGTACCACACAGAAATGCTTTGGCCATTCCTCAGGAATGGCTACATGGCTCTTCTCACATTCGTCTACATTACTCCCAGTAACTGGAGCTAAATTCTTAAGATTCACATTGCTTTTGACAAGTTTACTTACACATAATATGGACCAATAGATTATTTTCACCACAGCCCGTGTGAGTGTCGGGACTGGTAGTTGTCCCTTTATCAAAGTTGACTGCCAAACTTGTGATACGTGACTTTATTTTATTTTTACCCCACCCTCTCTTCAATCTGCTATGTCTAGTGAGTGCCAGGGAGCACTGGTTTCTGTACTCATTGAGTGAATGTTCAGTGGACTAGTTTGAGTCAGTGAAGTCCACCCGTAGTAGCTAACTACTGTATACTTATGAATCACGTGACACACTTCCTGCTGTGTGGGTGAGGCCAGCAGCAGGTCCTAGTCCACTCACCCTTCAGCCAGTTGCTCTAGAGAATTTCCATGGTAACGGCATTATACTCAGATGTTTCACTTTAAAATGTATGTCAATGTTTAACTTAACTTTGTTTGATATTTCCACTGAAAAGTTTACAGAAGCATATTTTACAGGAAGAACTGTGTAGATATGTTTGGTAACAGAATAAGATTTTACTGTAATTCTGTTACCTGATCTTTGCATCTGCCCAGTTTATCCAGTAATTTATTTATTTCTCTAAAATGTTTAAGGTAGTTGTATGGTTTGTTAAACTTAATGGATTTGGCTTGACATACATTTGAAAGTTACCGTAGGATTGCGCTCTGTCAAGTCAGCCCAATCATTACATTGCATATGTAGCCTGGTCAGCTGGGAAGCTTCATGCATTATATAGTTAACATTAAGCAAGCATCAAGCACTAGACTTGTATTGGCTATTGGAGAGTAACTCTGGTCCTAGCACTTATTCAGAGGAGTTTGACTGACTCATGTCCTTCAGCATCTGCTTGAAGCTGTTTGTTTCAATTCTAGAATGTTCTGCCCTAAGTGTGCACTTGTTCACTGCCCTTCATGAATTTGAAAGAGTCTGACATGCTTATACCAATCCAATGTTTTTAATTGTGTGATGAGGACGAGTGTACACTACCAGGATAATTGTGATGCAGAGAGTAGACTACATGACTGTGCACTTCATTGATTTCCTGTTGTTTACCAGTGGCCTACTCCACCTGCTTACAGAGCAACACTAACCTAACCAATCCACCAATCCCCTTGCTTCTTACTGCTGATGCAGTATTTGTTTTTAAGCAATTAAGTTTGGCGTCGCCTATATTTCTCCTATTGCTTTTTGTTACTGACAGAACCTTTGCTAGTGCTAAATTAGCCTGGGTACCAGTCTGTTTCTGCCCTCTTGCATACTCCTTATGGATTTGTCATGCCTGGTCTGGCTTTACGACATGCAATGGTGTTGGCAAGAGCACTAACAGATCAGTGACCAGGCTATGCCTACACTCATTAACCTGTGAAATGGAAAGGGTTCATATTGAAACAAAAATGATTGAATTCTTTGAATTGCTTAAGAAAAGAATGAGTGCACTATGAAGGTGGTAGTTACTTAGCAATCATTTCCAAGCCCAGAGAGAGCTGTGTTTAATGAAATATGAAATGTTTTTTGCTAATTGAATGTATTTCTAATGGATTACAACTGTGTGAAATACTTCTTTACCTAGTTCTTTTTCTTACGGAGAGTCTACATAAAATTTTAAAAAATGCAATAATGACATTAAATAAATCCTACTTTCCCAAAATACATACTGTGTTAGTATCGGTAATCACTCTGATACTATGGACTCGTTCAAGACAACTCAGAATTCTGAAATTTCTGATTTAGAATATATCAGAATGAACCAATAAGCTCTATGCAACAAAAAAACATTATGCAAATTTGAAGGTAGCGTCAACTGAAATTCAACTGTCACTGGGACCATGGCATCTTCACACCAGCAGGTGGTGCAGTCTGCATGCTGAAGAGGATAGGAGAGTAGACAACCTAAACTACTAATATCTGGAAGTTTTTTATTTTTTTTACGCACTGGTTTGCCTTTTCTCATCTCACAATAGGCCATGTCAGTTGGTGTAGGGAGTTTTGAGGTATTTTTATGCACAATGTTAAATGCATGAATAGACCCTATCACCTCAACACTACTACGTAATGACGTACTTTCTCTCAGAGCGTTGCCACTATACTGTTGAACCTACAGTATGTGTCTGTTCTGACTTCCCCTGCTCACAGTAAGGGCCACAGTAGGACTGTCATTGGCAATGCTGATTTGATGACAACATCTTTGGGAGTGTCATGAGAAGGTGGTGTATATTTATGCTGGAAAAGACTCCCAGTTGCAATGCCAGGTGCAGTTTCACCCTGGACTGTAAGTGGAACTTAACTTGACTAACTTTACTCAACTGTAAGAGGAACTTTCATATCTTAGAACAGTGAACTGTGTATGTGTCGCTGTGTCCTTCCGTGTGTCAAAATGTTTGGTCACTCATCCTGTGTCCTGAGATAAGACTGGGACAGACAGTCTGCTGTCGTTTACTGTAGGTGAGTGGAGAGGAAATGCCAGTGTGCCTCAGGGACTTGTCACTATCAAAACACACTGTGGCTACATATCTTGCTTGGTGAGAGCTTCTTAGCAACCACTACTAAACAAACCAAACAAACCAGTGGGCCTACAGCCTGAAATACACTGGCCGAGCTCTTTACAGCCCTGTGCTGGGGCCTCTGAAATACACTGGCCGAGCTCTTTACAGCCCTGTGCTGGGGCCTCTGAAATACACTGGCCGAGCTCTTACAGCCCTGTGCTGGGGCCTCTGAAATACACTGGCCGAGCTCTTTACAGCCCTGTGCTGGGGCCTCTGAAATACACTGGCCGAGCTCTTTACAGCCCTGTGCTGGGGCCTCTGAAATACACTGGCCGAGCTCTTTACAGCCCTGTGCTGGGGCCTCTGAAATACACTGGCCGAGCTCTTTACACGCTTCTGCTTGTTTGGGTTCAGTGAGAATATAATTGGTAAAAGCTTTCCTAAGGCCTGATGCTGTCTACAATCTACAGAACTGTACATGGATACACTATCTTGTATTTTGTACTTTTAATGGGTCTTTTTCTGAATGTTTGTCTGTGACGTATTTTTATAGAGGTTAGGTTATCCAGTTTAGCCATCTGGCCTACTCTACGTGACGTTGTCAAATATGAAAGATAATTCCATAGGTACAAACCAAGTGCTGATAACTGACAAGCCTTTTAGCTACAACAATCAGATTTACACTGAACAAAAATATAAATACAACATGCAATCATTTCAAAGATTTTACTGAGTTACAGTTCATAAGGAAATCAGTCAATTGAAATAAATAAATTAGGCCCTAATCTATGGTTTCACATTATTGGAGATCAACGTTCCCTCAACAACAAAAATGACACGGCAAATTTCAGGTCTGCTGAGCGTAAACTTGAAAGTTGTGAAATTTAGGTGCAACTTCCGGCGTGCGTTTACTGTGAAAAAATGAGGCTGTACCCGTTGTGTTCAAGTAGGCTACTATGGCTAGTTGAACGTTAAATGCATCCCATAACATTTTAACATGGAAATAGCTTATCACTCGGCCTACAATAGCAGTGGTCTATTTGCATATAGGCCTACTGCAGCTCTGATTGATTATGGCACACTGGTCTGTGTAGAGTATGAGTCATGCCTGTCAATGGCAATCCAAGATGGCATAGGACGTGTGTATTTATCTTATCCCATGTCGTATATCTTAATTTCACTTTCTATTTACGAACTAAATATACTTTCCTGCAACCCGCCTCACCAAATGTGGTACGGGTCTGCTATTTTTATTCCTTATAACTGGAACTTCCATCAGGAGCTGGCCAGCTAACTAGCTACTTTGTTAGTCACGGCTAGCGGTCTAAACCTTTTTCTCGGTCACCAGCCAGCCATAGCTCGGACAACACCTGCCAGTCTGCACAGCGCGATATCAACTCCGAGCTTATCAGACTGCTACTCTCTACCAATCACCGGATTCCTGCAGCTCTGGATCATTACACCAGATCATCACAGCTAGCTAGCTGCAAACGAGTGGCTACTGTTAGCTAACGCCTCTGTCCCGAAGCAAGCACGAGCTAGGCCCATATACCAGCTAATTCTTGGGCTACAATACAATACTTTGCCAATTGGCCATCACGACTGGATTGCCGACGTGATCACCCAATGTGGTCGCAAAAGGCTATTCTGTTACCATATCGCCGAAAAACCATCTAACCACGGCCCGTTAGCTTTTTTGAACGCTGTGTCCCCTGCACGCCTAGCGTAGTAGTGACTACCAAACGGCACCATGACTCACCTATTGCTGCTCTTTTGACCCTATGATCACTCGGCTACACAGCTGATGCCCCCTGTATGCACCACCTTACTGACCTGCTCTGCCCATTCATCGCCATTTCCCCATTGTTGTCTTAGCTCTCCTGATCAACACCTGTGATTGCTTTATACCTCTCTCTAATGTCAATATGCCTTGTCTACTGCTGTATTGGCTAGTTTTTGTTTTATTTCACTGTAAAGCCCTCAGTCCCACTCAAAATGCCTTTATATAGCTCTTTTGTCCCACCCCACACACATGCGGAGACCTCACCTAGCTTACAGAGACTAAACCTCTCATCGTCACTCAACGCCTAGGTTTACCTCCACTGTACTCACATCCTACCTGTACATTATGCCCTGAATCTATTCTACCATGCCTAGAAATCTTCTCCTTTTATTCTCTGTCTAACGGTTCTCTTGTGGTGAAGGAGAGTCGGACCAAAATGCGCCGTGTAGATTGCGATCCATGTTTAATAAACAAACGTAAAACACGAATAAATACAAACACTACAAAAACAAAGAACATAACGAAAACCGAAACAGTCCTATCTGGTGCAAACACAGAGACCGGAACAATCACCCACAAACACAGTGAAACCCAGGCTACCTAAATATGGTTCCCAATCAGAGACAATGACTAACACCTGCCTCTGATTGAGAACCATATCAGGCCAGACATAGAAATAGACAAACTAGACATGAAACAGAATGCCCACTCAGCTCACACCCTGACCAACCAAAACATAGAAATATACAAAGTAAACTATGGTCAGGGTGTGACACTGTCCCCAATGCACTAGATGACCAGTTCGTATAGCCTTTAGCTGTACCCTTATCCAACTCCACCTCTTTTCCTCTGGTGATGTAGAGGTTAACCCAGGCCCTGTAGCCCCCAGTTCCACTCCTATTCCCCAGACCCTATCATTTGTTGACTTTTGTAACCGTAAAAGCCTTGGTTTCATGCATGTTAACTTCAGAAGCCTCCTCCCTAAGTTTGTTTTTATTCACTGCTTTAGCACACTCCGCCAACACTGATGTCCTTGGCTTAGGAAGGTCACCAAAAACTCTGAAATTTCCATCCCCAACTACAGCATTTTCCGCCAAGATAGAACTGCCAAAGGGGGTGGAGTTAGCTTGCAGAGTTCTGTCATGCTATTCCGGTCTGTGCCCAAACAGTCCAAGCTTCTGCTTTTAAAAATCCACCTTTCCAGAAGTACGTCTCTCACTGTTTCTGCTTATTATAGACCCCCCTCAGCCCCCAGCTGTGCCCTGGACACCATATGTGAATTGATTGCCCCCTATCTATTGTCAGTTTGAACTGTTCGGTGACCTAAACTGGGATATGCTTAACACCCCGGCAGTCCTATAATCTAAAATGGATGCCCTCAATCTCACACAAATTATCAAGGAACCTCCCAGGTACAACCCTATATCCGTAAACACGGGCACCCTCATAGATATCATCCTGACCAACCTGCCCTCTAAATACACTTCTGCTGCCTTCAACCAGGATCTCAGTGATCATTGCCTGCGTCCGTAATGGGTCCGCGGTCAAACGACCACCCCATCACTGTCAAACTCTCCCTAAAACATTTCAGTGAGCAGGCCTTTCTAATCGACCCTTGCCCGGGTATCCTGGAAGGATATTGACCTCATTCCGTCAGTAGTGGATGCCTGGTTACTCTTTTAAAAGTACTTTCCTCACCATCTTAAATAAGCATTCAAAAAATGTAGAACCAGGAACAGATATAGCCCTTGGTTCACTCCAGACCTGACTGCCCTTGACCAGCACAAAAACATCCTGTGGCATACTGCATTAGCATCAAATAGCCCCCGCGATATTAAACTTTTCAGGGACGTTAGGAACCAATATACACAGCTAGCTTTTTCAAACCAGAAATGTGCATCCTGTAGAAGACACTCCAAAGTTCTGGGACACTCTAAATTCCATGGAGAACAAGAGCACCTCTTCCCAGCTGCCTACTCCACTGAGGCTAGGAAACACTGTCACCACAAATAAATCTACGATAATCTAGAATTTCAATAAGAATTTTTCTACAGCTGGCCATGTTTTCCACCTGGCTACCCCTACCTCGGTCAACAGCTCTGCACCCCCCCCCCCCTCCCCCATTTCTCCTTCACCCAAATCCAGATAGCTGATGTTCTGACAGAGCTGCAAAAACTGGATCCCTACAAATCAGCTGGGCTAGACAATTGTTGCAACCCCTATTACTAGCCTGTTCAACCTCTCTTTTGTATCGTCTGAGATCCATAAAGACTGGAAAGCTGCTGCGGTCATCCCCCTCTTCAAAGGGGGAGACACTCTAGACCCAAACTGTTACAGACATAGGTCTATCCTACTATGCCTTTCTAAAGTCTTCGAAAGCCAAGTTAACAAACAGATCACCAACCATTTTGAATCCCACCGTACCTTCTCTGCTATGCAATCTGGATTCCGAGTGCACCTCAGCCACGCTCAAGGTCCTAAACGATATCATAACCGCCATTGATAAAAGACGGTATTGTGCAGCCGTCTTCATCGACCTGGCCAAGGCTTTCGACTCTGTCAATCACTGCATTCTTATCGGCAGACACAACAGCCTTGGTTTCTCAAATGACTGCCTCGCCTGGTTCACCAACTACTGCTCAGATAGAGTTCAGTGTGTCAAATCGGATGCCAATTGCACAGTCCCTCTACTTGAGACGTCTGTGGCATTGTGCTTTATTTGCAAAGGTGGTCTTGAGTTTGTGACAAACTGCACATTTTAGAGTGTCCTTTTTATTGTACACAGAAATTAGTAATGGCACCGGAGGGGATGACTGCCGTTTTACAGGCTCCTAAACAATTGTGCTATTTTTGTTTGTTTTTTCACATAGTTTGTCATTCATTTTGTACATAATGTTGCTGCTACTGTCTCTTATGACAAAGAGCTTCTGGACATCAGAACAGCGATTTACTCACCTTGAACTGGACAAATATTTTTTTCCATTAACAAATCCGATGTGAAGGATATACTGCTTTCTCGAGACCAGGTCCCTGTCATTCGTGTGAAGAAAAGGCAGAGAAAAAAGGGGTGGAGGTCGGGGTGCCTCGTGAGAATTCATAGGCGAGTGAGTAAATCTCCACTACCATCCGTACTATTGGCCAACATGCAATCATTGGAAAATAAACTGTACGATCTACGATTAAGACTATCCTACCAACTGGATATTTAAAAACAAATATCTTAAGTTGTAATATAGAGCTGGCTGGGTTTTCCGTGCATCGGCAGGACAGAGCAGGTACGTTTGATAAGACGAGGGGTGGGGGTGTGTGTCTATTTGTCAATAACAGCTGTTGCGCGATGTCTAATTATTACAGAATGTTCAAGTTATTGCTCGCCCGAGGTAGAGTACCTCATGATAAGCTGTAGACCACACTATCTACCAAGAGAGTACTCATCTATATTATTCATAGCCTTCTATTTACCACCACGAAGCGATGCTGGCACTAAGACCGCACTCAAAGATCTGTATAAGGCCATAAGCAAATAAGAAAATGCTTATCCAGAAGCGGCACTCCTAGTGGCCGGGGACTTTAATGCAGGAAAACTTACATTTTACCTAATGTCTACCAGCATGTCACAGATGGCACGAGTTCTAATCTACAGGACTGTTTTGCTAGCACCGACTGGAATATGTTCCAGGATTCATCCAATGGCATTGAGGAGTACACCACATCTGTCATTGGCTTCATCGATGATGTCGTCCCAACAATGACCGTACATACATACCCACCCAGAAGCCATGGATTACAGGCAACACCTGCACAGAGTTAAAGGCTAGAGCTGCCACTTTCAAAGAGAGGGGCACTAATCCGGATGCTTAATAAGAAATCCCGCTACACCCATAGACGAACCATCAAACAGGCAAAGCAAAATACAGGACTAAGATTGAATCCTACTACACAGGTTCTGACGCTCGGATGTGACAGGGCTTGCAAACTATTACGGACTACAAAGGGAAACACAGCCATGAGCTGCCCAGTGACACGAGCCTACCAAACGAGCTAAATGCCTTTTATGCTTGCATTGAGGCGAGCAACACTGAAGCATGCATGAGAGCACCAGCTGTTCCAGATGACTGTGTGATCACGCTCTCCGTAGCTGATGTGAGCAAGACCTTTTAAACAGGTCAACATTCACAAAGCCGCGGGGCCAGACGCATGACCAGAACGAGTACTCAAAGCAGGTGCGGACCAACTGGCAAGTGTATTCACTGACATTTTCAGCCTCTCCCTGAACAAGTCTCTAGTACCTACATGTTTCAAGCAGACCACCATAGTCCCTGTGCCCAATAAAGCGAAGGTAACCTACCTAAATGATTACTGCCCCGTAGCACCTACGTCGGTAGCCATGAAGTGCTTTGAAAGGCTGGTCATGGCTCACATCATCCCGGAATCCCTAGACCTGCTCCAATTCGCATACCGCCCTAACAGATCCACAGATGACGCAATCTCAATCGCACTCCACACTGCCCTTTCCCACCTGGACTAAAGGAACACCTATGTGAGAATGCTGTTCATTGACTACAGCTCAGCATTCAACACCATAGTGCCCACAAAGCTCATCACTAAGTTAACGACACTGGGACTAAACACCTTCCTCTGCAACTGGATCCTGGACTTTCTGACGGGCCGCCCCAAGGTGGTAAGGGTAGGCAAGAACACATCTGCCTCGCTGATCCTCAATACCAAGGCCAATTACACACACACACACAACCGGCTCTCAAGTCAGCCCCACCAGCTTTCGCCATACTGCAGACGTCATGTGAGACAGATGAGTAGGTTATAGTTTCTTCTTGTCACTGATCTAATGTCAGTTTTGTGTTTCTCCTCTTAATGGTTAAGGTTAGGATTTAGGTATGGTAAGCTGATCCTAGATCTGTGGCTACGGGCAACTTGTATCGTTTACTCCGATCCATCCAGTCACGCCCCAGTTGGGTTGGCCTGACCAGGCCTGACTGTAGCCTCCTACTACCGACTCACAGGGTCAGAGTGACCACTAGGTCCTGTTTCCAAAAGCCAGCGGTTGTTGACAGTTCGAAAGGACCTCTACTGTCACTGTTGCAGACTACTACTGACTTACAGAGTCACATTGACTCCGGCAGTAAGTCCTGTGGCTGAGTGTTGGAACCACTGCAACTCCAGTGTGTGTCACACAAAACCTCACTGGAGAAGAACCAAAGAGGACACATCAAAAGTTCAAGCCAGGGCTGTATTCACAAGAGCACACACAAAGTAGGCTTACTGTATATATTAGTATTGATGGTGTCAGCCCTATGACTTGATGTAGTAGTCCACTGTATTCCCTAAACTGTCATTGTGGATTTTATATGTTCAATGTTGTTTTTATGCTTCTTTGCAGCAAACCAATTGCCCTCTGGAACAAATTAAGTTGAAACTTGAACAAATTATTTTGCAACGGAAAGCGAAAAACTAAAATGAAAGTGAAAACAAAAACAAGTCGAGGTAGCTAGTCTCTCCCTGTTTCTGTCCGAATTCGCCCGTTGGATGGGAGTCAACCATTAACATGGGATATCAGAGCAGTCTCATCTATGAACCTACAGTCCTACTTGGATGGAGTCAACCATTAACACGGGATATCAGAGCAGCCTGGTCTATGAACCTGCAGTCCTACTTGGATGGAGTCAACCATTAACATGGGATATCAGAGCAGCCTGGTCTATGAACCTGCAGTCCTACTTGGATGGAGTCAACCATTAACATGGGATATCAGAGCAGGCTAATCTATAATCCTCTGAGAGGTCACACACACACACACACACATGTACATATACACAGACAGACACACACACACACACACACACATACGTATAAACAGACAGACACACACATGGATGGCAGTGTAGTGCCGTTGGTGGAGAATCTGGAATGTTCTCTCAGCATCTAGCTGGCTATCCTTGGATAGAGCTGTATTGTTGTCTCTCCTATCTGCATGTCTCTCTTCTCACTGTCTGTTGCACCATGGCTGTGTTTACACATGCAGCCCAATTCTGATCTTCTTTTCACTAATTGGTCTTTTGGTCAATCAGATCAGCTCTACAAAGATCTGATGTGATTGGTAAAAATACAAATTAGTGGAAATAATATCTGAATTGGGCTGCCTGTGTAAGCTCCACATTAAATCTGTCGTTCTGCCCTTGAACAGGCAGTTAACCCACTGTTTTCCTAGGCCGTCATTGAAAATAAGAATTTGTTCTTAACTGACTTGCCTAGTTAAATAAAGGTAAAAAAATAAATAAAAAAAATAAAAAAATATGGAAGTTATACACCCACAATAGGAAAATGGAACAGGATGCTGGTATGAGGAAATAGCAGGGAGAATTGCCCCTTGTGCAATAGAGTTGAATTATATCAAATTTGATTGAATTGCATAACTTGTGAAAAATGTCCAGTGTCTTGCATGAATAGACACACCTGCAGCAGAAGCCTGGTGAAACCAACTACTGAAGTGACTTGCCATAATGAGCGAAAGACAGAATACTACAGTTTTAGACAGTCATTTCGGAATCCAGCAATGCAATCTGATTGGACATGCCTCTATATTGACATCTTGCAGATGCCAAAAAAGCCCCCGTTCCAGAATGGCTGCTTTATCAGAGAGTTGACTGTCAATGGTCAAATAGCTCTCTATTCACTATATAGTGCCATTTCACACACAGTTATCATTGATGCAGGACCAGCAGAGGGTTTCCCTGGCACGCCCCCAGGGGTTCTGCACGCCCCCAGGGGTTCTGCCTGCCATTGTGAGAGGCTCTACATTGGACAAACAGTGAATTTAACAAGAGGCCTTTCAGTCCAATATACATTTCGAGATGTGTAATGGACTGGAAGAAAATGGAAACAACAAGAAAAAAATGACAACATAACAGAATGATAACATACCCTACATTATCTCATATGTCTACGTATATACTGTACTCTATATCATCTACTGCATCTTCATGTAATACATGTATCACTAGCCACTTTAAACTATGCCACTTTGTTTACATACTCATCTCATATGTATAAACTGTACTCGATACCATCTACTGCATCTTGCCTATGCCGTTCTGTACCATCACTCATTCATATATGTACATATTCTTTATCCCTTTACACTTGTGTGTAGAAGGTAGTAGTTTTGGAATTGTTAGTTAGATTACTCGTTGGTTATTACTGCATTGTCGGAACTAGAAGCACAAGCATTTCGCTACACTCGCATTAACATCTGCTAACCATGTGTATGTGACAAATAAAATTTGATTTGATTTGGAAGTTTACATACACTTAGGTTGGAGTCATTAAAACTCGTTTTTCAACCACTCACAAATTTCTTGTTAACAAACTATAGTTTTGGCAAGACACAAGTCATTTTTACGACAATTGTTTACAGACAAATGATTTAACTTATAATTCACTCTATCACAATTCCAGTGGGTCAGAAGTTTACATACACTACTTTGACTGTGCCTTTAAAACAACTTGAACAATTCCAGAAAATTATGTCATGGCTTTAGAAGCTTCTGATAGGTTACCTGTGGATGTATTTCAAGGCCTACCTTCAAACTCAGTGCCTCTTTGCTTGACATCATGGGAAAATCAAAAGAAATCAGCCAAGATCTCAGAAAATAAATTGTAGACCTCCACAAGTCTGGTTCATCCTTGGGAGCAATTTCCAAACGCCTGAAAGTACCACGTTCATTTGTACAAACAATAGTATGCAAGTATAAACACCATGGAACCACGCAGCCGTCATACCGCTCAGGAAGGAGACGCATTCTGTCTTCTAGAGATGAACGCACTTTGATGCAAAAAGTGCAAATCAATCCCAGAACAACAGCAAAGGACCATGTGAAGATGCTGGAGGAAGCAGGTACAAAAGTATCTACATCCACAGTAAAACTAGTCCTATATCGACATAACCTGAAAGGCCGCTCAGCAAGGAAGAAGCCACTGCTCCAAAACCGCCATAAAAAAGCCAGACTACGGTTTGCAACTGCACATGGGGACAAAGATCATACTTTTTGGAGAAATGTCCTCTGGTCTGATGAAACAAAAAAATAATTGTTTGACCATAATGACCATCGTTATGTTTGGAAGAAAAAGGGGGAGGCTTGCAAGCCGAAGAACACCATCCCAACCGTGAAGAACAGGGGTGGCAGCATCATGTTGTGGGGGTGCTTTGGTGCAGGAGGTACTGGGGCACTTCACAAAATAGATGGCGTCATGAGGCAGGAAAATATGTGGATATATAGAACTAACATCTCAAGACATCAGTCAGGAAGTTAAAGCTTGGTCACAAATGGGTCTTCCAAATGGACAATGACCCCAAACATACTTCCAAAGTTGTGGCAAAATGGCTTAAGGACAACAAAGTCAAGGTATTGGAGTGGCCATCACAAAGCCCTGACCTCAATCCTATAGAAAATTTGTGGGCAGAACTGAAAAAGCGTGTGAGAGCAAGGAGGCCTACAAACCTGGCTCAGTTACACCAGCTCTGTCAGGAGGAATGGGCCAAAATTCACCAAACTTATTGTGGGAGCTTGTGGAAGGCTACCCAAAATGTTTGATCCAAGTTAAACCATTTAAAAGCAATGCTACCAAATACTAATTGAGTGTATGTAAACGTCTGACTCACTGGGAATGTGATGAAAGAAATAAAAGCTGAAAGAAATAATTATCTCTACTATTATTCTGACATTTCACATTCTTAAAATAAAGTGGTGATCCTAACTGACCTAAGACAGGGAATTTTTACTAGGATTAAATGTCAGGAATTGTGAAAAACAGAGTTTAAATGTATTTGGCTAAGGTGTATGTAAACTTACGGGTTCAACTGAACATAACACGCTATAAAGATGGTGGGTATTTTTTATGGGATCATATCTTCAGCAGCAGACTAAATTAGGATTTGCCTGTGCTGAGTGTTTGAGTCAGTATTTCACTACTGCAAATAGACAGGTTAGTTTCCCCTGCCCTGCCTAGGCAATGTCTTGCATCATTCATAATACTGTTTGCTCACAAAAAATGATCAAGAGTCAAATTATACTCAAGAAGACACGACAGAAACACTGATTAGAAACATTTAGGATAGAAATCATTATTTAGATTGTCCATATCAAATCTCTATCTTGTTGTCTGGGACATAAATACTTCATGTCAATTGTGTTATGATTTTTATGTCAATATATCATACGGTATCGGACGTAATGCTAGTATGTGCTATGAGCCGCAAACAGAGATACAACAGCATTTTAAAAGGGCAGGGCGGAGAAAAGGCTATTATGAACTGAAGTCAATGATTGCATCCCAAATGGCACCCTATTCCCTATAATATAGTGTGCTATTTTTGACCCGAACCAGAACCTGAACCTGGTCATCAGTGGTGAACTTTATAGGGCGTGGGCTGCTATTTGGGATGCATCCAATGTTTTACTTTTAGGAGCTGGATATGAGTCACATGGTGTTGCCAAAAATGAGGAAACAGAGCCAGAGGGCAGAACAGCACAAAAACATAGGCTTTTGGTCATACTCTTAGTATCAGTACAGGCACAGGAGAGAAATTAAGTGCTTCTCCTTCATGCTGGGTTGAACTTAAAGATGAAAATTGGAGTCCTGGGTTCCAGTAGTGCATTAGAGGGACACACGCATGACTTGAACTGACCTTAGTCAGTTGGCAGTTAAGGGTTGTGCATCTGAAAGTACTTCACATGAGGCTTACACACACCACAGAGCACTGGAGTGTAGTCTGTGTTTAGGCAAGTCAGTTAAGAACAAATTCTTATTTTCAATGATGGCCTAGGAACAGTGGGTTAACTGTCTTGTTCAAGGGCAGAACGACAGATTTGTACCTTGTCAGCTCGGGATTCAATCTTGCAACCTTTCGGTTCCTAGTCCAACGCTCTAACCACTAGGCTACGCTGCCACCCCATCAAGATATTGTCAAGGGTAAAGTGCCTTCACAAAGTATTTACACCCCTTGACTTTTTCCAAATGTTGTTGTGTTACAGCCTGAATTTTAAATGGATTCAATTTAGATTTTGTGTCACTTACCCCATAATGTCAAAGTGGAATTATGTTTTGAGAAATGTTTAACAATGATTTACAAATGAAAAGTAAGTCAATAAGTATTCAACCCCTTTTGTTATGGCAAGTCTAAATAAGTTCAGGACTAAAAATGTACTTAACAAGTCACATAATAAGTTGCGTGGATTCTGTGTGCACCTAATTGTTGTTGTGTACCTAATCTCTCTACACCACACATACAATTGTCTGTAAGGTCCCTCAGTCGAGCAGTGAATTTGAAACACAAATTCAACCACAAAGACCAGGAAGGTTTTCCAATGCCTCGCAAAGAAGGACACATATTGGTAGATGGGTAAAAATATTTTTTAAAAGCAGATAATGAATATCCCTTTGAGCATAGTGAAGTTATTAATTAGGTATTGGATGGTGTATCTATACACCCAGTCACTACAACGATACAGTCATCATTCCTAACTCAGTTGCCAGAGAGGAAGGAAACCGCTCAGGGATTTCACCATGAGGCCAACGGGGACTTCAAAACAGTTACACAGTTTAATTGTTGTGATAGGAGAAAACTGAGGCTGGATCAACAACATTGTCGTTACTCCACAATACTAGTTTACTCTGAAGGAGGATCAGTAACAGTTGTGAACATCCATGGAGCTGAAGTCAAGGCTGAGGTCAAGGCTGAGGTCAAAGCTTCAATGGTCTAATAAATCGATTTGGGTAAACCCATTTGAATTCAATCACTTTTTGACAGCACCCCTTTTTGATATTTGCCCATTGTACAAGTGCTCAGAAAGTGACTTTTTGAACCTGAATCCCAAAACATTCAGGAGATAAAGGTGCTCAAAGTTGACTCATTTTAGATCCCCCACCTTACTATTAGACATGTCTTCATCACTGGAAAAGACAAAAAGTTCAGATTTATATCATTTAAAAGCTTACAAACAGGGTTGTCATACAATTTTTACATTTTTATTATACAAATTCTGTCATTTTTTAAAACCTTTTAACGTCAATTAACTTTCACATTGTTTTCAAATTCACATACAGTATGTTGTCCCTTAGACCCTATTTTACATAATCTAAGGTGTTTGTGTTGTGCCCGCCATCAGTTGAGACACATGTTTTGGCTAATAAACATACTAAAATACGAATAAAATTGAAATTGTGTCTTTCAAATGGTACCACAAAGATGGAGGTTCACACGAGAGAATGTTGACTTGAATGGGAATATCTGTTGTTTTAAATTATACTGTCAATCCTCCATAGGAAACGGGATGTTAGTGCTGGCTGGGCCACATCAGGATAAGGAGGGGAATTTCCCAAGAGATGAGGGGCAACGAACGTTTTCGGTGGCCCACTGCAATAGGAGGATGGCGACCGGAGAGAGAGTGGAGAGACCAAGGCTTGTCTATTCCAAGCAAAATGATGCAGCCTTCTGTTTTTACGTCAATTTTTTTTCACGCGAGTGAAAATCTGCCCTGGTCAGGGTTGGAACCAGGGACTGAAAGAACCCGTGCTACCTCATCAGCGCTCATGAGAAGTCGAATGACCACCTAGATAGTTTCCAGAGGTGAAAGGAGCTGGAGATCAGGCTGGTGTCCAATCAAACTCAGACGATTTGACCATGGACAGCTACCGAGAGCAAACA
Source organism: Oncorhynchus kisutch (assembly GCF_002021735.2). Taxonomy (NCBI): domain Eukaryota; kingdom Metazoa; phylum Chordata; class Actinopteri; order Salmoniformes; family Salmonidae; genus Oncorhynchus; species Oncorhynchus kisutch. The sequence continues at coordinate 15,753,421 of NC_034184.2, forward strand.
TCGCTGACTGCAATGCAGCGCCACAGCAGAGGAAAGAGGCCACTCTAGGTGGAGACGAAATAAATAAATGCTGATGTTGGACAATCAAATTCGATATATAAATAAACGAAATTCGTTAAGGCTGGGTCATTGACATAAAGCTTATTTTACACTGCTCCAGCGAAACGAGACCCATCATGCATTTATGAAAGCACTTATTTCCAAAGTTCAAATGATCTTACTCTGTTTTACAGTTCTACAGGGATATTAAAGAATATGTTAAATTAAAGTGTTATTTTTATTGTAATTGTAACAATTATGGGGTCGAGCCATGTGTGATAACAGGTGGCATATTATTAATAAGAAACTTGTTTTCCTACTATAGGTAGTAGGTTGCATAGTGATCGCAACAATCCCCTCTTCCTGGTAAGGGACCTCCTATATGTGTACGCGTCCACCAAAAATGTTTATAGCCATTTTTTTGGGCATCTTCCAAAAAAATGAGAGGTAAGCCTACCTCTTTGACAGACACAATTATCCTATCCATAGATGTTGGTATAGCCAAATACTCCAATACAGGACACCTACACCACCCGATGTCACAGGAAGGCCATAAAGATCATCAAGGACAACAACCACCCGAGCCACTGCCTGTTCACCCCGCTATCATCCAGAAGGCGAGGTCAGTACAGGTGCATCAAAGCTGGGACAGAGAGACTGAAAAACAGCTTCTATCTCAAGGCCATCAGACTGTTAAACAGCCACCACTAACATTGAGTGGCTGCTGCCAACACACTGACTCAACTCCAGCCACTTTAATAATGGGAATTGATGGGAAATGTAAAATATATCACTAGCCACTTTAAACAATGCTACCTAATATAATGTTTACATACCCTACATTATTCATCTCATATGTATACGTATATACTGTACTCTATATCATCTACTGCATCCTTATGTAATACATGTATCACTAGCCACTTTAACTATGCCACTTTGTTTACATACTCATCTCATATGTATATACTGCACTCAATACCATCTACCGTATCTTGCCTATGCCGCTCTGTACCATCACTCATTCATATATCTTATGTACATATTCTTTATCCCCTTACACTTGTGTCTATAAGGTAGTAGTTTTGGAATGGTTAGCTAGATTACTTGTTGGTTATTACTGCATTGTCGGAACTAGAAGCACAAGCATTTCGCTACACTCGCACTAACATCTGCTAACCATGTGTATGGGACAAATAAAATTTGATTTGATTTGATTTACTGTCACATGCACCGATTAAATACCTCGGTGTCTGGGAAGGGCTTGGTGTGTTTGACTAAAACCAGGGCTCGAATTGAGTGAGGGTATCATATCCCCCTTGTTAAAGAAAAGGGCAAAAAGGATATCTATTGTTTGATTTATATTTTGAAATAAATACATAAAATGTATCCAGATTATATCAAGCGTTCTATAACCATGCTTAACTCTGTTTCTACCATAAGGTATCACAATCTCTAAAACGCCCGCAAAGACATGACTCCGATCCATATGGGGATGTATTGATTCCACTCTATGACAATCTGAAGCTAAACTGCAGCCTATAATATTCGAGGGGATTCAAAAAAAATGATCCCTATTAATTGAGCTTTTCTCTTTTTGAAACAAGAATATGTTTGTTTACACCCAGGTAGCTTTTAGGGAAGCACTTCTATTGGTTATACATTTTATTGTCTTGATTTTTGCCTTGCCTAGGGCGGCAGAACGTCCAGGACCGGCCCTGTATGTAAACTTCAACAGCATTGTAATACATGGAGTTGAATATGGCTACAGCATTACCAAAATATGACCTTTCTCTCATAGGAGCTGATATGTCATAGAGGCCTGAGAGAAGCAGTCTTTGTGTTCAGTAGAAAGGACGGAAAGGAGAAAGAGAAGGTGAGGTGTTGAGTACAGGCAAGGCTGACAAGGTTTTTATACCCTGATGAAGACAACTTGTCTGTCGAAACGTTGGTTATTAGGTTAATTAATTATTGTATCTGAGCTCCTAGAGTGTGCGGCTCTATTTTATTTTTCAAGTGTTCTACTCCGCTAGTCAGCACCTCGCCTAAACAGGTGTCCGTTTCTTTCGCCAACAGATAAGGCTGACAAGGTAACACACACACGCACTAACAGCAGCAGCAGACGCCCGAAAAACAGTCGTCACTGCGGTGCTAACAGTGTTATCTTGGTGCCTGCAGCTAGCAGTGTGAGAAAATTACATTTTGGCACACGTCAGGAAGTGTGTGTGTGTAGCCTACAGCGACCAGTGACTTTTCAGCACATCCAATAGGTGCAGTTGTGATTGCCCTGGAGTGGATGGTTTGGAACAGCACTGTCAGTGGTGAAGGTAGAGGATACTGTATTCCCTAAAGGGAAATGTAAGAGCTCTGTTGAATGCACAGGTTGCTGCCATCACTTCACAGCACAGAGATCTATTTCCATATATTTTCTTTGTGTGATAGGTGTGGTTGTGACAGCATTAGAAGGTGATGGCTGAACAGAGGCTGTAGTGCTGAAGTGACATATTTGACAGCATAGAGATCTATTTCCATCTATTATCTTTGTGTGACGTATGTGACGTATGTAGAAGGTTCTCTGACCTAATGTTTGGATCAAGTTGTCACATTGAACTTTCCTTAACGAAAATATAATTAGAAAACAAATGACAGACTCCTCTTTGAATACTGGTATGTGTCATTGAATACCGGTATGTGTCACCCTTGACCTAACCTGACTTCACAGGGCGTGCTACCTTCTCCTGGACCCCGGCTGATAGAGTCCCGCCACCCTACCCGTTATCTACTCGGTACAGCCAGAAGAGGACAGGCCACCCCCTCGGAGCCTGGTCCTCTCTAGGATTCATCCTAGGTTCCTGCCTTCTAGGGTGATTTTCCTAGACAATGTGCTTCTGCCTCTGCCTCTGCATTGCTTGCTGTTTGGGGTTTTAGGCTGGGTTTCTGTATAGCACTTTGTGACAACTGCTAATGTAAAAAGGGCTTTTTAAAATAGATTTGATTGATTGAAGGTCACTTCTTGTGTAAGTCTGGATGACTGTCTGCGTGGTCTCAGTTTTTCTTCACATGTTTGCCTGGGAAATGGCAACCATCATGGGCAATTCACCCTGAAAACAAAGTTATTCTATTCAGTTCTATTCTATTGTACTCACCACAAACTCCAAAATGACCTAATCTGATTAGATATAGGCTACTCAAAGAGACAGAGGACTGTTTCATATTCCTATTCTCTATGGAATTCAATATCTGACTTGGAATTCTCTATCCTACCTTATGTTGCAGAGCAAAGCACTGCAATATTACACCTCTGGACATCCAGAAACCAGTGGAGGCTGCTTAGGGGAAGATGGCTCATCATATTGGCCAGAACAGAGCAAATGGATTGGCATTTGATACCATACCATTGTATTTGATACCATTCCACTTATTCTGCTCCAGCCATTACCAAGAGCCCATCCTTCTCAGTGAAGGTGCCACCAACCTCCTGTGCCAGAAGCAGATGTGCATAGCTACCTTGAATATAATCGAATGAAATCGTGTCCACAAAGGGGGCATGAAAATAATATGTGATGCTCACATCCTTGCCAGTGTGCCCAGCCTCCACATATGTTGTAGTTTTAAGAACGAGCTTTCACCGTCAAGCCAAGTAATTCCAACGAACAACAACCACAGAACAACTCCCAGAAACACTTTCCATTGTGAGCTACAGACATCGTTGGTTCCATTGCTTGAGTAGATTTAGCCAATTAGGAATCTTGTGGATTAATGAGGGGATTTATGTTTAGTAGTGGCGGTGTGGACGTGTTTAGCACAAATTGATTGCATTAGTTTTGGGACCGGGCTACCTCCGGGATGTGAGCCCTATTCAAAGTCCACAGCGAAATCGGCTCCAAACAAAAGTGACGCAATTAAGCACGAGAAGTGCTTAAAGGATTTGAGGATTTTAAGGATTTTTAAGGATTTTGAGGAAAACGCTTTATCTGCCTTCCCAATGAAAAATATATTTCATGGAAAATATATGTTATTTGTTTGTGGACGATGCACCATGCTGCCTTGATGACAACATAACTGAATTGCGCAGATTACTGTTCGATTTGAGAAAGGCGCTCCTCCCTCACCGCTTTTGACCGGCACGTCACGGGCCATGGACCGGTGCCCTAATGTTCAGCATAATCGAATCAGCCCAATATCTAACAGGGACATGGGTCTAGGGCACAAAATCGGAGTCGGTGTTTAAGCAAATGCCGTTAAACATCGGGCGAAAGCGGGGAGGGAGTAGCACCATTCTATAATCTGTGCGCGGCTCAGTCATTTTGTCAACATAAAATAAATGTTTGAATTTTCAACAAAAAATCTTTGGGAAAGAAGAAAAAAATCACTTTTCCATGGGACAACACAGAATCCTACTAATTTACACACGTACTTAAGTAGGTCACTCTTGTTTTGAGCAGATCTCACTTTGCTTTGAACCTTTAAAATCGAAACAATTAATTTTCAGTCGAGGCAAAACACCTCAACACGGGCGCCCGGGTGATATTAATCGAACCCCCTCACTGATGAGAGCCAGCTCAAAGTGCCACGACTCCATTTAAAGGAAGAGGATTCCCAGACGAACTGTCTGAGAGATAATTTGGGGAAATAGCTGCATATTTTACTTCAGATTGAAAGAAATTCAACGACAAAATCCGTGCTTCTTCAACCGCCCCCAGAAGCGGTCTACAGTAGCTACATCAGCAGATATATATAAAAAATAAGGTATGAATTCTGAAGAGCTCTAGAATACTATTCTGAAAAATCAGAACCTTATTCCATATTTCATATGGATGGTAGTCAGACGAACTAACTGGTTGGCTAATGATGACTGTAACTATTTAGCATGTGATTCTTACTAGGCAGCAGCTGACAACTTCGCAATTTTATAATAATAAACTAGCAATGAAACTAAGTTAACTGGCTAAAAAGCCAGCTAGCTAACGTTTTGTAGCCTACTAGCCTAGCTAACGTTAGCTAGCCAGCTCCTAGCTGATCATTCTCAACTCGAGATGTGATGTAGCTACATAGTAGATAAACTCTGTAACGGTAGTTACATAGATTTGTAGAGTTGCTAATTCTCAGCTGGCTATCTCGACTTTCTTGCTAACGCGTTAGCTATGCTAGTTGCGACAGTTTCCCACAAGATGCCAGTTAGTAATGACACAACTTAATTTCCATTTCATGTCATGATAAAAGATTTCGAAATTACATGACAGCGTTTTTATGATAAACATGCCGAATACTGACCGCCGCATATGGGGCTCCAAGGCACCTACCGCCACTTTTTTATTTTTGAGGGGGGGGGGGGGGGGGCAGTAGGAATTTGTTTTAGCAGCCCCCCCCCCCACCCCCAAAAAATTACTTCCTGCATTTCAACACTTTGCCATGGGACAGAGATAAAGTGTGCTATTTAATAGCTAATCTCATGCTATTCTTCACATTTTGCCATGAGGATGAGAGAAAATTTAGCAGTATTAAAGCAAATTTCTTGCTGATGCTTATGGTGTGTTCATATGCTATCTGGGAGGTTGGGGGCCCCTGGCGGACTACAGCATCATGTATCATAAGGATAAAAAAAATGTATGTATAAAAAAACAATCATTTCGCTCCACCAGCAATAACATCTCCTAAACATGTGTTTTTGACCAATACAATTTGATTTGGATTGAAGTCAGAGAGTAGGGGCTGGCGGGTAGTTACTGCTCTGGCCAGGGAGTAAAATAATCCCTTTGGAATGTCCAGACAAACTTGGACGGAGCGTTGGGGTGTTGGCATTATGCCAAGCACTTGTTATAATAACACATGCTTGGCACTATAATGCCAAGCACACACATCTCCCCAAGCTGCACTGAGTGAGCTAATTGAAGAGTACGTAGCCTACTCTTTTGGTGATCCAGAAAAACAGGAGAACACTTATGTGGCTGTTTTATGAAAATCTGGGAATATTTGGCCAAGGAAACATTTCTGGTTGGTGTCAGGGAATGTAAACTGTTAGGGAGACTTTTAAAACAGGATTGAATAAAGTAACAGTAAATATGTTGAATGAGCATTGAGAGTTTGACAAAATGACCTTATGTCTTGAAGTCTAATATGGCTTTTTACTTACTTTCGTAGCTCTTTGTTAGATGCACGCTTTTGTAAGTACCGGTAGTTAACTGTCCACTCCTAGTTTAGCTGGAATGTAGCCCGAAAGGATTTGACAAATGTATTTGGTTGACGATATCAAATTGGCCAACGCTTCTTCTTGCACTGCGCAGAATTATTATAATATATATTTTTTAAATTTCACCTATAAATATTCACTTACCTTTGATCTTCATCAGAATGCACTCCCAGGAATTCCAGTTCCACAATAAATGTTTGTTTTGTTCGATAAAGTCCATTTATGTCCAAATACCTCCTTTTTGTTTGCGTTTAGTTCACAAATCAATATTCACGACGCGCAGGGCAGACAAAGTCAAAAAGTTCCGTTACAGTTCGTAGAAACATGTCAAACGATGTATAGAATCAATCTTTAGGATGTTTTTAACATAAATCTTCAATAATGTTTCAACCTGAGAATTCCTTTGTCTTTAGAAATGCAATGGAACGCAGCTACCAATCATGTGCGCACGCCTGACTGAGCTCATGGCCTTCTGGCAGACCCCCTAGTCAACCTCCTCTTATTCTCTCCTCCTTCACAGTAGAAGCCCCAAACAAGGTTCTAAAGACTGTTGACCTCTAGTGGAAGCCGTAGGAAGTGCAATCGAACCAAATGTACACTATCTTGGATAGGCAAAGAGTTGAAAAACTACAAACCTCAGATTTCCCACTTCCTGGTTGGATTTTTTTCTCAGGTTTCTTCCTGCCATATGAGTTCTGCTATACTCACAGACATCATTCAAACTGTTTTAGAAACTTCAGACTGTTTTATATCCAAATCAACTAATGATATGCATATCCTAGCTTCTGGGCCTGAGTAGCAGGCAGTTTACTCTGGGCACCTTATTCATCCAAGCTACTCAATACTGCCCCCCCAGCCAGAAGAAGTTAATGAGTCTGGAAGGAGAGTTTACAGTCTAGCCAGACACCTAGGTATTTGTAGTTGTCCACATATTCGAAGTCAGAACCGTCCAGAGCAGTGATGTTAGTCGGGCGGGTGCAGGCAGCGAACGGTTGAAAAGCATGCATTTAGTTTTACTATCGTTTTAAGAGCAGTTGGAGGCCACGGAAGGAGTGTTGTTGGCATTGAAGCTCGTTTGGAGGTTTGTTAACACAGTGTCCAAAGGAGGGCCAGATGAATACAGAATGGTGTCGTATGCATAGAGGTGTATCAGAGATTCACCCACAGCAAGAGCGACATCATTGATATATGCAGAGAAAAGAGTTGGCCCGAGAAGTGAACCGTGTGGTTTCCCCATAGAGACTGCCAGAGGTCTGGACAACAGGCCCTCCGATTTGACACACTGAACTCTGTCTGAGAAGTAGTTGGTGAATCAGGTGAGGCAGTCATTTGAAAACCAAGGTTATTGAGTCTGCAGATAAGAATGTGGTGATTGACAGAGTCGAAAGCCTTGGCCAGGTCGATGTACTGTGCAGCCGTCTTCAATCTTTTATCGATGGTGGTTATGATATCGTTTAGTACCTTGAGTGTGGCTGAGGTGCACCTGTGACCAGCCCGGAAACCGGATTACACAGCGGAGAAGGTACGGTGGGATTTGAAATGATCAGTGATCTGTTTATTAACTTGGCTATCGAAGACTTTAGATAGGCAGGGCAGGATGGGTATAGGTCTATAACAGTTTGGGTCTAGAGTGTCACCCCCTTTGAAGAGGGGGATGACCGCGGCAGCTTTCCAATCTTTAGGGATCTCGGACGATACGAAAGAGTGGTTGAACAGACTGGTAATAGGGGTTGCAGCAATGCCAGCGGATAGTTTTAGAAAGAGAGGGTTCAGATTGTCTAGCCCAGCTGATTTGTACGGGTCCAGGTTTTGCAGCTCTTTCAGAACATCAGCTATCTGGATTTGGGTGAAGGAGCAATGGGGAGGCTTAGGCAAGTAGCTGTGGGGGTTGCGGAGCTGTTGGCCGGGGTTGGGGTATCCAGGAGGAAAGCATGGCCAGCTGTAGGGAAATGCTTATTGAAATTCTTGATTATTGTGGATTTATCGCTGAGATCCTGATTGAAAACAACAGAGGTGTATTTAGAGGGCAAGTTGGTCAGGATGATATCTGAGGGTGCCCATGTTTACGGATTTTGGGTTGTACCTGGTGGGTTCCTTGATAATTTGTGTGAGATTGAGGGTATCTAGCTTAGATTGTAGGACTGCCGGGGTGTTAAGCATATTCCAGTTTAGGTCACCTAACAGAACGAACTCTGAAGATAGATGGGGGGCAATCAATTCACATATGGTGTCCAGGGCACAGCTGGGAGCTGAGGGGGATCTAAAACAGGTGGCAACAGTGAGAGATTTATTTCTGGAGAGATTCATTTTAAAAACTAGAAGCTCAAACTGTTTGGGCATAGACCTGGGAAGTATGACAGAACTTTGCAAGCTATCTCTGCAGTAGATTGGAACTCATCCCACTTTGGCAGTTCTATCTTGATGGAAAATTTTGTAGTTGGGGATGGAAACCTCAGAATTTTTGGTGGCCTTCCTAAGCCAGGATTCAGGCACGTCAAGGAGATCAGGGTTGTCGGAGTGTGCTAAAGTAGTGAGTAAAACAAACTTAGGGAGGAGGCTTCTGATGTTAACATGCATGAAGCCAAGGCTTTTTTGGTTACAGAAGTCAACAACTGAGAGTGCCTGTGGACACGCAGGGCCTGGGTTAACCTCCACATCACCCGAGGAGGAGTAGGATGAGGGTACGGCTAAAGGCTATCAAAACTGGTTGTGTAGTGCGTTGGGGACAGAGAATAAAAGGAGCAGATTTCTGTCCGTGGTAGAATAGATTCAGGCCATAATGTACAGATGGGTATGGTGGAGTGCGGGTACAGTGGAGGTAAACCCAGGCATTTTGTGACGATAAGACAGGTTGCATCTCTGGACATACTAGTTATGCTGGGCGAGGTCACCGCATGTGTGGGAGGTGGGACAAAGGAGGTATCTGAGGCATGTTGAGTTGGACTCGGGGCTCCGCGGTAAACTAAAACAATGATAACTATCCTAAACAACAATATACAAGGCATATTGACATTAGAGAGAGACATAAAGTGAGGCATAAAGCAATCACAGGTGTTGATTGGGAGAGCTAGCTAAGACAACAACCGGTAAGACAACAACAGCTAATCAGCTAAGACAACAACAACTGGTAAAATGGTGATGAATGGGCATAGAGGGTCAGTTAACTACACACAGGGCCTGAGTTCGAGGCTAGGGGCGAAAGATAAACAAAAAAAGAAACAAGATGGAGTACCGTGATTATCAGATCTAAACATCGGTTGGAGAAGTGTATAACATCACCACCAGCACATCTTCATCATATAATATCTTGTCATAAGTGCAATTTGACTGCAACAGAGAGAGGTTGGACTGTAAATTATCATCAAATGCATAGGAACCCTTACTGAAATATAAGACAAATGAACCTTTTTTTGTAAATGAGTAGTGTTTTAATTTGTTGATAAAACGCAGGGCATTATTGTTTGGGTGTGGGATGTGGGATGCGTGACAAAGTGCCAAAATGTGGTACTGTCCCATATAATCTTGGACATGTGGCAACCCTAATAGGCTAGATTCTATTGACTGTAATGGAGAGCTTCAGATGGAGTATACTAATATTAGAGAGAGTGAGAAGGATGGAAAGTGATGTTGCATAATAGGCTATATGATTTTCCTAAACGACTGAGATTTGCATTTCTCTCTGCATGGAAAGGACATTTCTTCAGAGGTACAGTAGGTGGCATATGGCTAGCTCTGTGTTGCCTTTTCTTTCTACACATATCTGTTTTTTAACCTGACAAAGATGTTGGTGCCCAATTGGGGACCAGCCCCCCCACCGTCAGCTGGAACGGTGGTGCACGGAATGCAAAAATATTCTTAGAAATATTTAACCTCCACACATTAACAAGTCCAATAGCTCAAATGAAAGATAAACAAGTTGTTTATCTAGCCAGCAAGTCAGATTTCTAAAATGTTTTACGGCGAAAACATAGCACATATTTATGTCAAACCACCACCGAAGACACAGCTAATTTCCATAGCCAAATTGAACAAAATATGCAATCACCAAACGCAGGATTAAAAGAAAAATAATTTCACTAACCTTTTGAAATCTTCATCAGATGACAGTAATATAACATGTTACACAGTACATTTATGTTTTTTTCATTAATATGCTATAAATATCCATAAATCTCTGTTTACAATGACGCATTGTTAAAAAAATGCTACTCAAATGTCCGGAGAAATGACGATGGCTTCTGCACACGCCGTCAGCTAACATGGAATACACAACATAAACTTTGACTAAATATGCATGTTCTACATATATATATATATATAATATATAGAAAGATACACTTCTTCTAAATGCAATCGCTGTGTTACATTTATTTTTAACTTTACAGATTTCGTTCACTAGGCTATAATGTGAGTCGGCGCTCAGGAAGCGCGCGATTCACACAATGAGAAGCCCCATTGAAAGTGGACACCGCGCTGAAGGCATAGGAACTGTTCCCAGGACTGTAGGTGCTTGGGAAGGGTGGGGGCGATGACGTCAAAGTTGGGCCAACTTTTTGGATGACAAGAGAGAGTTTGGGAGAATGAGTGCCCTGAGAGTTCTGCTTTACTTACAGACATAATTTAAACGGTTTTAGAAGCTTTAGAGTGTTTTCTATTCAATAATAATTTTTAATTGCATATATTAGCAATTTTTGACAGATTTTTTTTCTCTGTTTACCATGGGCACGCAATCACCCCAAAGGGGGCAGCAATCAGCCCTATCCCCATCAGGTTTTAAGTATGGTGTGCAGGTTAGAGCTTGACCTTACTTCCTAACAAAATGGAGAGGCTGAGCTCTTGGCATGACTCACGGTGTATATTTCCTCCCCCCTTTGCATAATTTGCCAAATGGTTAATTCCACCAAGCCATAATTGGGCCTATAAAAACACTGAGCAGGTAGGCTATGCTGCACTTGGGTGGCAGAAAGAGCTTTCAATTCAAGCATACTTCTTTCTTTTGATTTGCCAAAATGGGTTTAGTTTAGGGTTTCAATCCCTTTTTGACAGCACCCCTTCTGATTTGAACGAAACCTTCCATAATTATTAGCAATTAGCTTTTGCAGAAGTAGCAGCTAGGCTATTCTTCCTGGGGTCCACAAAAAATGCAGAACATGACAAGTAACAAAACACTGATAGACAAGGACAGTCACACAAATTTGAAATACAATATATGTATTGTATTATGCAAAAATTATAATAAAAACCATACGACAAAATTATTGTATTTGTGTGTGTCCTCAGTCCCCACCGTTCCGTGAGATGTTGCTTAATCTGATTTTAAAGGTAATTTTGCTGTTTGCTTGAGTAATTGGAGATGTTAGTTCCATGCGATCAATGCTCTGTATAATACTTTGCGTTGCCGTGAATTAGTTTTGGATCTGGGGACTGTGAATAAACTCCTGGTGGCATGTCTTGTGGGGTATGTATGGATGTCTGAGTTGAATGTTATTTGATTATGCAAACAATCTGGAATGTATTACAGCAACATTTCTCATAACTAGAAGAGAAGCAGTAAGTCTCTCAATTGTCAACCAGGAAAGACTGGTATGCATGTTATTGTTAGTTCTGTATGTGTTGTTAAGGGCAAGGCGTGCTGCTCCGTTTTGAGCCAGCTGCAGCTTTGCTAGGTCATTCTTTGCTACACTTGACCACGTGACTTGTTTCAGGTAACTCGGCATATGTCGACATCACTACTGTACTTCACAGGAGCAGCATTTGAACATAAACATGTTTCTTTTTTTATCAAAATGCGTTTTTCGGCAGAATTGCCTTCTGGAACGTGAATTTTCATGTGCCTTAATAACAAACTTGTATTCCATCCATAAATATGATTAAAATTGTTAAATTACGAGCCTAGTTGGTTTAGCCTTGGAAAAACGTAGGAACCTTCCCACTAGCCATGATTGGCTGAGATAATGTATGGGCTGGACATGCCGGGAAATTTGTTTAGATAGAAGCGTGCTACATGGCAGACCAGTCTTTAACGTGAGCTGTTCAGTATGTGTTGACAGTCCTTTCTACCGTGCTGTTTTTGAAAGATATAACGTTAACCATTGAGAACTACAAAACTTTTGCTACTTTTCTCAACAACATTGATGCCCAGAATTTAGCAGACGCTATCGACAGATCAGTAGGAAAAAGTGATGGGCTACTTTCTGCACAGTGTGAACCGGTGTGACTTAACACAACGCTGGCCAAACAAGCTGTAGCTCCAAACAAAACAGAGTTAAATGGTTCCAGTCTGCCGTGAAGCATTCATAGCTACATTTTCCAGATATACTTTATAATTTTGTCGGTCATTTTTATTGCAAGTTAAAGCATACTGTTAGTTAGCAAATGTTAGCTTGCTGGCTAACCTTACGTGTATGATCTGTGTAATAATATTATTTGAATCAGAAATCCATTTGCATTGCTAGTTAACATTGAACCTAGTTTGTTAGCTTTAGCTACCTGCAGATTCATACTACAATGTTTGTATTGGTAGTAGTATGAGTTGGGTTGTTCCGGTTCATTGTTTAGCTAGCTAACTACATGTCTAATCAAAAGACTCCACTTCGGCCAGATTGTTACACAACCTATCAAATTGGGTGTGTCTGGGGGTGATTAAGGCCATTGATTGTATTTCATGAAGATGTGTACATGTCTAGACAATAGTGACCCATCTGCTTAGCTAGATGTGGGTGGAGGCTGGTTATAACATTTCCTTCACACAATCCATATATTTAGACAAGTGTGTCGGGTAATCTAATAACAACAAAATATTTGTATTTGAACACTTTCAGTTTTTGATATTGCTGGTATGCAAGTACTATCCCTGTACTGTTTACACCTTCTGTACCCTGTGCATGTGACAAATAAACACATTTTATTTGATACAGCGTGTGTTTGCCACATGGCCTCTCATGTGAATCCTTAAAGGGGCGGCAGGGTAGCCTAGTGGTTAGAGCATTGGACTAGTAACCGAAAGGTTGCAATTTCAAATCCCCGAGCTGACAAGGTACAAAATCTGTCGTTCTGCCCCTGAACAGGCAGTTAACCCACTGTTCCTAGGCCGTCATTGAAAGTAAGAATTTGTTCTTAACTGACTTGCCTAGTAAAATAAAGGTGTAAAAAAAAAAAAAAAAAAAGAGATGGGTGTGGCTAAGGCTTAAGAGATGGTGTGAACGATGCTGAATGACTGACAAAGAAGAGCTCTCCAGTAGGTGTATCAAAACATTCAAGGCCCATTTTCTCAAAAGTGGGATTACAAGTTTATCAACTTTCAAAGCAGAATGACTTTCCCGTTGTTCCTCAACTGCAATGTATGATATACCATTTTCTAGCTCTGTTTTTTACACTGGATAAAAATGTATTAAACGTTTTGCTACGTAAGACCGAATCGAGGTGGTACAGTTGATTTTGTGTCAAACGCAGATCATCTTTTTATAACAGACATACCCCTCCCCATCTTCACAACAATATCCCTAGGAGTTTAGTTTCCTCGACTTGCTCAATGTTAAGACCCTCTGCACAACTCCAGTTGAAATTTAGGTCTTAGAGAATGCTTTGAACCAAATACAATGCTTTTAGTTTTATATGTATTTAAGACCAGATTATTATTAGTCACCCGTTCTGATTCTGACCGTAACTCCGTATTTTTGAATTTCAGTGAGCTCACTGGCTTTGGATGCTGACCTGTAGAGTGTGAAGTCATTTGCATACATAGTCATTGTAGCTTTGTAAGACCAGTGGCAAATAATTTGTAAAAATAGAGGCCAAAGGCAGCTTCCCTGAAGGACACCGCACTGTACATATCTGATGTTAGAGAAGCTTTAGGATTAATAACATCAAAGGCTGCTCTGAAAAATAACAGCTGAGTGCCCTTCTTTGTAGGAATGCTGAAAGTCAGTAGTCAAACACAATTCTCGCCATCCAATTTACTATGGCCAGGCAGGAAACTGATTTGGGTGGCTGTTCGAGCCAGCAAAGGGTGCTTTACTATTTTTAGGTAGTGGAATTACTTAGGTTCCTCCCATGCCTGTGGACACCAGTGGTGGAAAAAGTACTCAATTGTCATACTTGAGTAACAGTAAAGATACCTTTTTAATAGAAAATGACTCAAGTGAAAGTCACCCAGTAAAATACTACTTGAGTAAAAGTCTAAAAGTATTTGGTTTTAAATATACTTAAGTGTCAAAAGTAAATGGAAATGCTCAAATGTAAACCATTTTAAAATTCCTTATATTAAACAAACCAGACAGCACCATTTAAATGTTATTTGTATTGACGGATAGCCAGGGGCACACTCCAATACTAAGACCATAATTTACAAACAAAGCATTTGTGTTTAGTGAGTCCGCCAGATCAGCGGCACTAGGGGTGACCGGGGATGTTCTCTTGAGAAGTGTGTGAATTGGATCATTTTCCTGTCAAATCAGTGAAAATGTATGGAGTAAGAAGTACATTCTTTTCTTTAAAAGTAGTCAAATATTAATAGTAAACTACAGGAGAAAAATGGCTTAAGTAATTCTTTAAAGTGTTTTTACTTAAATACTTTACACCATTGGTGGAGACACACTCCTTCAGGCTTTGGTTAAATATCTAGCAAATAGAGGTGGCAATACAGTCTGCTACCATTCCCAATAGTTTCCTATCTAGGTTGTCGATACCTGGTGGCTTATTATTGATGGATAACAATAGTTTTTCCACCTCTCCCACACTAACTTGACCCTTTACATGTGGGAATTAGCCTGTATGAATAGGGCTGAATTGAAATCTTTCTTACCAAAGAAATATGAAAAGCATATGCATAACCATGGTAGCAATTGAAAGGGAACAGTTTTGATATAATGGAAAAGTTTTAGATCGAAGGTGAATACACAACAGTTCACCTGACCCATGACTGAATACAGACATTACACTGTTGGTTTATGACTTTTTATTTAATTGTTTAACTTTTTGCAACATTTGTTGATAATTAAATCTGAAAATACTCTGGGTAGATTCAGTAACATTATAAGACTATTCCTGGAAAATGTGGGGTAGGTACAAGGTGTTTGAGTAAGAGGACTATCCGGTGTCTCCAAGTGGTCACGCACCTCTCCAATGTGTGAACAGTTCCTAAGCAATTTTAATGTGCTTTTATGACTTGAAGAGTCTTCAACTATAAGGTACTTTTTTTTTGTTCTCCCCTAGCTTTGCTGTTCAGGAACTAGAGCAAGCTTACTTGTAGTTGTTTCATTTGGAACACATCCCCGCATCTCCGCCATCACAAAATGACTGTTTACTCAATTTAAAAACGGTCCATTGTAAATCGCAATCTGGGTCAGGTGGGCATGATTTGAAAGCTTGTTCTATTGCCAACGTGACTAGCTAAGTAAAAAAATATGATCTTAGTGTTAGGTTTTCACATGGCAATTCAGAGAATCAAAATGTAATTTTGGTGCTCATAGTCAGTCATGAGTGCATTCGGGTGCTCACAATAAACAAAAATGGTCATACCCTGGGTTGTTCTCAACAGAATATATCGCCATGTCATCTTGGACATCAAACATAGTGATCATAAACATTGACACTGTATATGACTTGAGTTTTATGGTTTGGAAATGTGAAGTGCACATTTGGACTCACAGGTGTTTGGCTTGCTTGTATGACATCAAAGCGGTATTTATTATAATCCTCAACATCTCATCTTTCAAAATACATTGAGTCATCATTTACAGCATTTCCGTCACTCAGACAAAATATTAGCAAAAGTTGCCCAATTAGCCGGAGGAATGGGGGCAACTTCTTGTCATGCTCGGTGCTCAAGTTAAGAACAGCTGTCAGTCAAACCCATACAGAGCTGTGAAGCGCCAAGCCAGAGCTCTGACGTCATGTATAGCATGTTACTGTACAGCTACTACCTGTCATGTATAGCATGTTACTGTATAGCTACTACCGTCATATATAGCATGTTACTGTACAGCTACTACCTGTCATGTATAGCATGTTACTGTACAGCTACTACCTGTCATGTATAGCATGTTACTGTACAGCTGCTACCTGTCATGTATAGCATGTTACTGTACAGCTACTACCTGTCATGTATAGCATGTTACTGTACAGCTGCTACCCGTCATGTATAGCATGTTACTGTACAGCTACTACCTGTCATGTATAGCATGTTACTGTACAGCTGCTACCTGTCATGTATAGCATGTTATTGTACAGCTGCTACCTGTCATGTATAGCATGTTACTGTACAGATACTACCCGTCATGTATAGCATGTTACTGTACAGCTACTACCTGTCATGTATAGCATGTTACTGTACAGCTACTACCCGTCATGTATAGCATGTTACTGTACAGCTACTACCCGTCATGTATAGCATGTTACTGTACAGCTACTACCCGTCATGTATAGCATGTTACTGTACAGCTGCTACCCGTCATGTATAGCATGTTACTGTACAGCTGCTACCCGTCATGTATAGCATGTTACTGTACAGCTGCTACCCGTCATGTATAGCATGTTACTGTACAGCTGCTACCCGTCATGTATAGCATGTTACTGTACAGCTACTACCCGTCATCTATAGCATGTTACTGTACAGCTGCTACCCGTCATGTATAGCATGTTACTGTACAGCTGCTACCCGTCATATATAGCATGTTACTGTACAGCTACTTGAAAATAAAAGAGAGCCGCACACTCGAGGAGCTCAGATGCAAAAATGGAATTACCAACGTTTCGACAGCCAATCTGTCTTCATCAGGGTATAATCACAAACTCTGCGGGATGACTCTTTATGTATTGTCAAAAGACACAGATGTCTGTAATCATGGCCAAGAGTGGCCTAATATCATTGGTTAATTATCAAATATTAAAATGCCATACAAAGAACAGCATACAAACAACAAATGGATAGCATATGATCATAGATTATTTTGACTGCACAGGTTTACAAACAATTACAATGGCAAAGTCACAATAATCACAAGATTAAAGTCTACGTTGTACAGCTACTACCCATGTACGGGTGTAACGGGCTACGGAACTCAAGTCTTTTTCCTTTGTGTTTTTGTCATTTATCTTGGTTTGGTAATATAATTGATTATTTTTAAGATATCATAAAATGGTTGACATACTATAAAATTAGACAATCAGCTGAGCAGCCACTACTTTTTCATAATTTATTTGAACCATACAATTTTTCATTTCATCATCAATCCAGGGGGCTCTCAAAATTATTTTCGTGACGGATGTTCTTTACCATTCGGTCATCAGATTTGCCACCAATGCTCCTTATAGGACACATCACTACACTCTATACTCCTCTATAAACTGGTCATCTCTGTATACCTGACGCAAGACCCACTGGTTGATACTTATTTATAAAACCCTCTTAGGCCTCACTCCCCCCTATCTGAGATATCTACTGCAGCCCTCATCCTCCACATACAACACCCGTTCTGCCAGTCACATTCTGTTAAAGGTCCCCAAAGCACACACTCCTGGGTCGCTCCTCTTTTCAGTTCGCTGCAGCTAGCGACTGGAACGAGCTGCAACAAACACTCAAACTGGACAGTTTTATCTCAATCTCTTCATTCAAAGACTCGATCATGGACAATCTTACTGACAGCTGTGGCTGCTTTGTGTGATGTATTGTTGTCTCTACCTTGCCCTTTGTGCTGTTTGTGCCCAATAATGTTTGTACCATGTTCTGTGCTGCTACCATGTTGTCATGCTGTGTTGTCTTAGGTCTCTCTTTTATGTAGTGTTCTCTCGTCGTGATGTGTGTTTTTGTCCTGTATTTTTAATCCCAGCCCCCGTCCCTGCAGGATGCTTTTTCGTAGGCCCTCATTGTAAATAAGAATTTGTTCTTGACTGACTTGCCTAGTTAAAAAGGTTAAATAAATACATTAAAATAAAAAAACAGGTGCATGCTTGTTGACAATTTGTTCTTAACTGACTTGCCTAGTTAAATAAATAAATGTATGAATGTTATCAGATGTTAGCAAGTTATTGATTTCATTAACCTTATTTCTAAGGCTACATTAATATCGGCTATTCTTAGCCCTTTCCTGGGTAGCTTATCACTGATAGACATATGGAGAAATGTTTTTGTAAAATAAAAACATTGACTACAATATATTAGTCAAACAATCAGGCACTTGTTAGTGTCAGTGTGTGATGTTGGCCTGAAGCTCTCACTCCTCCCAGACTTTTGGGAGGGTGGACAATGAGCTTGTCGTAGCAGATGTAAGCAATGTCCCCACGCTTTGTGGCAGCTTTCATAGCTGGGATAAGTTCTTTCTGTGCGTCAGAGAATATCTCATTGAAGAAGATGTTGATTCCTCTCAAGTTCTTGGCTCTCTTCAGAACAGCCATCTTGTCCTTGAACCTTAAGAACTTGACCACTATAGACCTGGGTCTGTCACCTGGGCTGAATACAGGTTTGCCCATTGAAAAAGTGCTCAGAAAGTGACTTTGTACCTGAATACCAAAACATTCAAGAGATAAGGCTGCTCAAAGTTGACCTATTTTGCTTCATCACTGCAAAGATCAACGGTTGAGATTGGATGTAATTTAAAAGCTTGTCAAACGATTTTTAAAATGTTTTTCAATAAACATTTATTAAACATGTTGTAGTCTGTAACACAATTTGTGCGAGGGGTGCAAACTTTGTACTTTGAACTTGAAAGCAAAGGTTGTCTAAGATGAGAGAGCTGAAGACAACTTGGAGTTAGACCAACTGCCCTTTTTTAATTAGGCTAGGCCTAACTATCCATTTCCCTGTGTGTTCAACGAAGTGAGTCCCTTTTGGATCACTTTGATATTTTAAGTAGAAATTGTGCTCCAATATTGGATTTTAAAAGCCTGTGATATGGAATGAAGTGCCCTTTTGATATACAGGGATTTTTCTACTATTGAACTACTTGGGTGTGCCGCCTAAGCATTTTTTTCTGGGTCACCTAAGTCCAAACAGTATGATAAATTAAATGCAAATTCAGGATGGAAAAATGCTTTCAGTGTAAGCTAAAATGACTAAAACCAGATAAAAAGCATATAGAAAAGATAATGGACATATATTTTAAAATAATATAATCTTTGTTAGTTCTCAATCACCAAAATGACAACTAGACAGTCGGGGAGAATTGAAAATTCACAAAACAATGAATTTAGCAGTATTGAGATTATTATTATGTTTGAGTAAAACAACACAGCATTAGCCATGGCAAATGCATATAATTGCAGGAAATTAGCTTTAAAACTGCAATATTTTCTCAGCTCCGTGGAGCTAATGCAAAAATGTCTCTAAGCCAAAGGGCTTCCAATGTCATTTAAAATTCAGCTGCATCAACGGTCCGATTTTTTTATTTCTGATTATTATTTATTTCTAGGGCTG
Organism: Oncorhynchus kisutch; assembly: GCF_002021735.2. Classification (NCBI taxonomy): domain Eukaryota; kingdom Metazoa; phylum Chordata; class Actinopteri; order Salmoniformes; family Salmonidae; genus Oncorhynchus; species Oncorhynchus kisutch. The sequence continues at coordinate 15,773,061 of NC_034184.2, forward strand.
TCAAACGATTAAAATAATTACTCGAGTTAATGTATTTTGTGGTCTTGTAGCTCAGTTGGTAGAGCGTGGCGTTTGTAACACCAGGGTAGTGGGTTAAATCCCCGGGACCATCCATGTGTAAAATGTATGCACGCATGACTAGAAGTCACTTTTGGATAAAAGCATCTGCTAAGTGGCATATATTATTAATGGCGACACACATCCATAAGTACTGTTAAAGCTTGAAGCATTTTAAATGCGTGTAACTGTAGGAAAAATAAACTGTCTCTCTGGATACAACAATTACCACGACGTGTTCTCCGAGCATGCGCTGACCAACTGGCAAGTGTCTTCTCTGACATTTTCAACCTCTCCCTGTCTGAGTCTGTAATACCAACATGTTTATTAAAGCAGTCCACCATAGTCATTGTGCCCAAGAACACTAAGGTAATCTGCCTAAGTGACTACTGACCTGTAGCACTCATGTCTGTAGCCATGAAATGCTTTGAAAGGCTGGTCATTGAGTAAAACAACACAGCATTAGCCATGGCACATAAACACCATTATCCCAGAAACACTAGACCCACTGCAATTTGCATACCACACCAACAGATCCACAGATGATGCAATCTCTAGTGCACTGCACACTGCCCTTTCGTTTTGCATGGCACGGTGCCCGGGCTGGGCTAAGTTTGCACCTTTTTTTAGGCCATTCCATTGGTTCTTAAATAAAGGTGAAATACAATTCTAATCATTTCTGTTTTTCTTTCTCCCTATCCAACAGGACAGCTAACCCGTCATAGTGGTCATCATGGATCTGTATGACCCTCAGACGCTAGGCATCATGGTATTTGGAGGCTTCATGTTCATCTCAGCCCTTGGCATCGTCCTGGTCTCCACCTTCTCCATGAAGGTAGCCTAACTGTTGTTAATATAATAATCATAATGTATACCATTTAGCAGATCCAAAGCGACTTAGTCATATGTGCGTGCATTTTTCTTATGGGTAGCCCCAGCAGCACTCAAACCCACAACCAGCACTCAAACCCACAACCTACTGAGATACACAGTTGTTGTTGTCGTGGTGGTGATCATGTATTACATTTAACTTATGTTTTCTCATTCTTCTCCATGAAGGAGACCTCGTATGAGGAGGCTCTGGCCCAGCAGCGTAGAGAGCTGGGCAAGATGGCACCTCCCAGCCAACTGACCAAGAAGGACAAGAAGAAGGACAAGGTAAAACGAGAATAAACACACCTCTACTCAAATGCCTTTTTGTAGAATTATTCTAGCTGTGTGTGTCTGCGTGCATTTTAATGCACATACTGTAGCGCATTTTGATTGTCATATATAATGTTAAAGTGTGTTCTAAATTAAATGTATTATTCTAATCATTAAGATATCTGAGAAGAAGAACCGTGGTAAGAAGAAAGATGACAAGCCCAATGGGAAGCTGCCGGAATCGGAACCAGAGGAGGTCCCAGTGGCCATACCTGAACCAACCCCAGCCCCAGAAAGAGTCACTGCTCCTGCCCCAGCCCCTGAACCAACCACTCACCCTGCTCCAGTTCCCACTGCCGTAGAGGCCCCACCTGCCCCTGCACCAAAGGAGAAGAAGAAGAAGGAGAAGAAGGTGGCTAAGGTAGAGCCAGCTCAGGCAGCCACCACCCCCATTGCCCCCTCTAAGCCTGCACCAGTCCTGGAGGCTGTCACCAAGGAGGTCCCTGTGATGGCAGTGCCCCCAGTGGGCTCCCAGCCGACTGCAGCCAAGGCTCAGGAGGCCAGGGCTCAGGAGGCCAGGGCTCAGGAGGCCAGGGCTCAGGAGGCCAGGGCTCAGGAGGCCAGGGCTCAGGAGGCCAGGGCTCAGGAGGCCAGGGCTCAGGAGGCCAGGGCTCAGGAGGCCAGGGCTCAGGAGGCCAGGGCTCAGGAGGCCCAGAACCCTTCTAAGAAGAAGGCATCTTCCAAGAAAAAAGCGGAGTCTGGTAAGGAAGCTTGGTCTATTTTTTTCTATTGGTCTATGTATTTCAATAATTTTACATATGTATTATTTCACATAACTAGAGAGCAACACAACTATTGATAATATACATGTATTTTTTGTGACCAACTTTTTATTTAGTTTGTCATCTTTTCGGGAAAGGGGTTACAGGTATAACATTAGAAGGGGGTTACGGGTATAACATTAGAAGGGGGTTACAGGTATAACATTCAATGTCATATTCATATATTCAGTTAAGATATTTGCATTTGATATTTCGTAGTAACTTTTGGCTGCCACTCAAAAACAGAGCAACAGAGCAATGCATACAAAGATTTGAGGCCAATTTCATTATGACACATTTATTAGGTAGTCTGTGAACAAAGTTGAAATGAAAAAATTGATGGTCAGAATTATGGGATGCCAAGGTAATGTTTTTCTCTATTCTGGTCCGGTTAAAGGATGATTCAGTTACATTTAGATCTGTGGGCCATACTTTTTTAATGGCTAGCTAAGAGTATGGGCTTTCCAATAGTTTATATGTTAGAGGTAGTCTGTTTACAAATTCCATCATTGGACAGGTTGACAGCTGGGTTTCCCATGGAACTCCATAGGCCAGCATAGCTGACTTAAATAAAAATAATAAAATGCTTAATAAAGATCTTGGAATGTCCTAAAATCATTACTGTCCATGATATCGCCGATACTGCATTGGGGCGATGTGAAAGGCCGTCCTCTCGATCGCAAGGCATTATTAATATTGGCGTGTGGGCATGCCTTTTAGTTTCCTAGTTGCATATTTTTTTCAATTTTGTGGAAAATAGAAATTGTTCGAGCAATAATAGGGACAAAGCGTAGTTTACATGAAGAGATATCAATGAACACCACTGCTTCCAGTTCCATTTCTAACTAGTAGACTATTTGATTTAGAAAAATGGCTCCTGGATGCTGATTGACGCAACGCGGAGTGCCTGGACACAGCACTTAGCCATGGTATATTAGCCATAGATCACAAACTCCCGAGGTGCCTTATTTCTATTATAAACTGATTACCAACGTAATTAGAGCAGTAAAAATAAATGTTTTGTCATACCGGTGGTATACGGTCTGATATACCACGGCTTTCAGCCAATCAGCATTCAGGGCTCGAACCACACAGTTTTATACCAGACAATATACCATGGGTATGATGCAAAACTACTTGTTTACTGTTGTAATTACGTTGGTAACCAGTTTATAGTAGCAATAAGGCACGTCAAGGTTTTGTCGTATATGGCCAATATACCACACCTCCTCGGGCCTTATTGCTTAATTGTATAATAGGCCGGACTATATACTATCTGCAGAGAGACTTGTGCTCCTACACTGCAGAACAAAGCTCAGTTGTTTTCACTGTGGTGGACTGATTAGAATGCGAAATTGGTGTGCTCAGCTGAAGTTTGTTCGTAACACAGTGTTTGGGTGCCGGGTTCAAAAGGTATACACTGGAAGAAAGAAAAACCTGCACTCACTGATATATTCTTTAAGTTTTCATGTCATTTTTTTTAGCAGCACATGTCAGAGCAAATGGACACGTTTCGGCGGCATCTGACGAATGCTGCCGTGGTGGACTCTGATCTTAGCCAGTCTAACTGGGTGTGGTCTGGTCGAAAGACTACTACTGCACACACATGGTCAGGGCCCAAGGCCTCTGTGTGTGTGTTGGGTTATGTGTGTGTGTGTGCCACCAAAGTGCAGCTACTACAGCTGCACAAGAACAACAGGACCACAAGTACAGGACCACAAGTACAGTAGTTTCTCCTAGGGTTGTAAAATTCCAGGAACTTTCAATAAATTCCATGTTTTTCCCGAAATCCCTGTTGGAGGAATCCTGGAATCAGAAGGGAATAAGCAGGAAATCCGGAATCCTCCAACCAGGATTTCTGGAAAACCAGGGAAGTATGTTGTCTGTCTGTAGATGTCATTCTTCCTTATATGGGTTGTGTTTTTGTGTCTGACAGACAGACCAACACAGGAAGTGAGGTAACTGCTAGCTAGGCTGTTAAAAACATATCTTTCTGTTTTTAATGAGTGGAAACGGTAGTCTAGGCAGGAACTACTTTAGCCAAAACACAAGCACTACTGTAACACTCTTACTAGAACAATGACAATGTGTGTGTGTGTTAGCCTGTTCAATTCTCAGTCTGTTCTTGGCTGCAGTGGCGCCCTCCTGCTCAGTGTGTGCATGTGTATGTGTGCATAGCTCTGGCCCTGTTGTGTGCTAGCTGACAAAGCCTCTCAGTAACTCAGACAATAGGGAGTTTCTCTGGTGCCACAGGGGCTGTGTCTGCCTGGTACCACTCTGGCCTCTCAGCCAGGGGTTCAGCTGCCCAATTCCCACACGTTCTGCCCTGAGCCATGGGAATTTACTCATATATTAAGCATATTAGACATACAGTTGAAGTTTACATACACTTAGGTTGGAGTCCATTAAAACTCATTTTTCAACAACTCCACAAATTTCTTGTTAACTAACTATAGTTTTGGCACATCTACTTTGTGCATGACACACTTCATTTTTCCAACAATTGTTTACAGATAGATTCTTTCACTTATAATTCACTGTATCACAACTCCAGTGGGTCAGAACTTTACATAAACTTAAGTTGACTGTGCCTTTAAACAGCTTGGGAAATTCCAGAAAATGTCATGGCTTTAGAAGCTTCTGATAGGCTAATTTACATCATTTGAGTCAATTGGAGGTGTACCTGTGGATGTATTTCAAGGCATACCTTCAAACCCAGTGCCTCTTTGCTTGACATCATGGGAAAATCAAAAGAAATCAGCCAAAAATTGTAGACCTCCACATGTCTGGTTCATCCTTGGGAGCAGTTTCCAAAAGCCTGACGGTACCACGTTCAAACAATAGTACACAAGTATAAACCCCATGGGATCACGCAGCCGTCATACCGCTCAGGAAGGAGGCGAGTTCTGTCTCCTAGAGATGAACGTACTTTTGTGCGAAAAGTGCAAATCAATCCCAGAACAACAGAAAAGGACCTAGTAAAGATGCTGGAGGAAACAGGTACAAAAGTATCTATATCCACAGTAAAACGAGTCGTATATCGACATAACCTGAAAGGCCGCTCAGCAAGGAAGAAGCCACTGCTCCAAAACTGACATAAATAAAGCCAGACTACGGTTTGCAACTACACATGGGGACAAAGATCATACTTTTTGGAGAAATGTCTTCTGGTCTGATGAAACAACAATAGAACTGTTTGGCCATAATGACCATCGTTATGTTTGAAGAGAAAGGGGGAGGCCTGCAAGCCGAATAACACCATCCCAACTGTGAAGCACGGGGGTGGCAGCATCATGTTGTGAGGGTGCTTTGCTGCAGGAGGGACTGGTGCACTTCACAAAACAGATTGCATCATGAGGGAGGAAAATTATGTGGATATTGGAGTGGCCATCACAAAGCCCTGACCTCAATCCTGTAGAAAATTTGTGTGCAGTACTGAAAAAAGCATTTGTGAGCAAGGAGGCCAACAAACCTAACTCGGTTACAACAGCTCTGTCAGGGGGAATGGGCCAAAATTCACCCAACTTATTGTGGGAAGCTTGTGGAAGGCTACCCAAAACGTTTGACCCAAGTTAAACAATTTATAAGCAATGCTACCAAATACTAGTTGAGTGTATGTCAACTTCTGACCCACTAGGAATGTGATGAAAAATAAAATCTCAAATAAATAATTCTCTCTACTATTATTCTGATATTTCACATTCTTAAAATAAACTGGTGTTCCTAACTGACCTAAGACAGGGAATTTTTACTAGGATTAAATGTCAGGAGTTGTGAAAAACTGAGTTTTAATGTATTTGGCTAAGGTGTATGTAAACTTCCGATATCAACTGTATTTAGCCTTCATTTATTGCCTTTTACCCCACAAACACCCCACGAAGACAACTGATAGCTGCCAAATATCAACCAAACCTAATAGAGTAGAATGCCCTACTAGACTGCCCACAGTGCCCAGTTCCCTCCCCTGAGATTGTGAGAACTCACAATCTTACGATGGCAGGCATACTGTATCAGACAGTAGGAATATTCCACATGGCCTTTTACCCCTTAACTTCCCAAGTTCTGCCAACATTGTATTCCTGTGCACAGTAACTGCCCTTTTGATGAGTGCTTTTCTCAGTAGGGAAGGATGTTTTATTAATAGCTATGATTTCCTCTCCTTACTTGTTGCATCTGACTCTCTAGGTGCTTGTAATAATATGTAATAACATCTCTCTCCCTGTCGTGCTCTCTGTTTAGCCATACCAGTGGACTCTGGTCTGGATTCCCCCCTGTACCTGCCCTACAGGGCCCTGGTCTCTACCGTTAGCAGTATGGTGATCAGTCAGGGAGAGGCCCAGCGCCTCATAGAGATCCTGTCTGACAAGGCTGGCATCAGACAAGACACCTGGCAGATGGTATGACCTGTGGCGGGGGATGGGAGATACTGTTGGGGGGGTGGAGAGGGGTGATATGAAATCACTCTGGGGAGGAGGACATCATGCATGACATCGTGGTATGACCCGGGATGGGAGATACCATTGTGGAGTTGAAGGGGAGTTGACAAATGTAAGGCTTGAGTTGGAGGGTAGGAAATCCGGCAGGGCATATAATACAATCTGGTCAGAACTGGATGGGAGATGTCATTTGAGGGGGTTGGACTGGGAGTGTGTGATGTGGGGGGGGTGGTACTGCATGGGACGGGAGAAACCACTGGGAGGGATGGTGACACTGACACACGTCATGCATGAGGAGGATGGGTGATTGGTCAGACACTCACAAATACACTACAGTTGTTGATTTTGATATTGATTGTGACTAACTTCCTGTGTGTGTGCGCATGCTACTCAGGCTACTCAGAAGGGCGACCCGGTGGCTGTGATGAAGAAACAGTTAGAGGAGAATCAGAAACAGCTGGCAACTCAGCAAGAGGACGCCACCGCAGCCAAGAACAGACTGAGGGAACTCACCAAGGTAACACGCACACACACAATGCGCAGGAGTGTGTCACCGCAGCCAAGAACAGACTCTGAGAACTCACTGGGGTAAAAAAAGACACATTCTCACACATTGAGAATCTCTGAAAATATGACTTATTTAACCACATAACTAGAATCCCCTCCCATGGATGAGTTGAACAATTGTTCACCACTGTTGTCTGTGTGTAGGAGCCAGGGTTGGGGTCAATTAGAATTGAAGTCGGTCAATTCAGGAAGGGATTTGGAATTTCACATGAAATATTTTCATAAAACATTTTTTTTTGAATCACTTCCTGAATTGACCCCAGTTCTTGTAGGAGCTGTCTGACAGTCTGTATCTCTCCTCCTTCTGTAGGAGCTGTCTGCTGAGAAGTCCAAGGTGGCCAGTGTGGAAACCAGGCTGAGTTCCCAGCTCTCGTCCAGGGAGCAAGAGATGATCGCTCTGCAGGCTCGGATGCAGGCCTCCTACCAGGACCACGTAGCACAGACACAGAAACTCACCGCTAAGGTACTGTATATAGAATAGAATGCAGGTCTGTCTCTGTCAGCTTCTGTCTTTTTCTCATTTGAATTCAGTATACTTTAAATTAGTAATGTAAAGATTTCCAAAGCATTCCAAAACTTTAAGTCAAAAGTCCCTCCCTACTCTCAGGTCATCAGTCTTCAGGAGCAGTTGGAGTCAGGTCCCACTGCCCAGCTGGCTTGTCTGCAGCAAGAGAACTCCATCCTCAGAGATGCCTTGAACCAGGCCACCAGCCAGGCAGAGAGCAAGTAGGTGTCTGTTCCTAACCTAAACCCTAACCCCTAACCCTGAACCAGGCCACCAGCCAGGCAGAGAGCAAGTAGGTGGGTTCCCGGCCCCTGTCCCAAAACATTTTAGTATTTGCCACTACGAAGAATACGTTTAGTTTTGAGAATGCAGATGTAAATTCGTATGGAACACAGTAAATTAGGATTACTAGGTTTAGGATTAGTGTCTGACTAAGAGACTGTCTACTGTGAAGCCTGCTCTCAGGTACACTACATGGCCAAAAGTATGTGGACACTCATTCAAATGAGTGGATTCTGCTTTTTCAGCCACACCCGTTGCTGACAGGTGTATACAATCGAGCATGAGGCCATGCAATCCCCATAGATAAACATTGGCAGTAGAAGTGCCTTACTGAAGAGGTCAGTGACTTTCAACGTGGCACCGTCATAGGATGGCACCTTTCCAACAAGTCAGTTTGTCAAATTTCTGTCCTGCTAGAGCTTCCCCAGTCAACTGTAAATGCTGTTATTGTGAAGTGGAAATGTCTAGGAGCGACAACGGCTCAGCTGAGAAGTCGTAGGCCACACAAGCTCACAGAACTGGACTGCCGTTCTGTGAGCGTAACAAGTAATAATCGTCTGTCCTCAGTTACAACACTCACCATCAAGTTCCAAACTGCCTCTGGAAGCAAAGTCAGCACAAGAGCTTCATGAAGTGGGTTTCCATGGCCGAGCAGCCGCACACAAGCCTAAGATCACCATGCGCAATGCCAAGCATGAGCTGGAGTGGTGTAAAGCTCGCCGCCTTTGGACTGGAGCAGGGTAAATGCTTTCTCTGGAGTGATGAATCACGCTTCAACATCTCTGTCCAACGGATGAATCTGCGTTTGGCGGATGCCAGGAGAACACTACCTGCCCAAGTGCATAGTGCCAACTGTTACGTTTGGTGGAAGAGGAATAATGGTCTGGGGCTGTTTTTCATAGTTCGGGATAGGCGCCTTAGTTGCAGTAAAAGGTGATCTTAACGCTACAGAATACAATGACATTCTAGACTATTCTGTGTTTTAACTTTGTTTCAACATGACAATGCCCCTTTGCACAAAGTAAAGTCTATACAGAAAATGTTTGGAGATAAGTGTGGAAGAACTTGACTGGCCTGCACAGAGCCCTGACCTAAACCCCATCAAACACCTTTGGGATCAATTGGAACGCCGACTGCGAGCCAGGCCTAATCGCCCAACATCAGTGCTCGACCTCACTCATGCTCTTGTGGCTGAATGTGAACAAGTCACCACAGCAATGTTGTAACATCTAGTGGAAAGCCTTCCCAGAAGAATGGAGAATGTTATAGCAGCAAAGGGGGGACCAACTACATATTAATGCCCATGATTTTGGAATGAGCTGTTTGACAAGCAGGTGTCCACATACTTTTAGCCATGTAGTGTATTTTCCTGACTGACCTGGCCTCCCTCCCTCTTCTCTCCTCAGACAGAATGCAGAGCTTGCCAAGCTGAGAGAGGACTGTGCCAGACTGACCAAGGAGCTGGGGGAGAGGAGTGAGAGCCTTCAAGCTGATGAGAAGGTCAAGAGAGGGCTGGAGACTAAGGTGTCTTCTGTAGAGAAACAACTTACTCTACTGCAGGTAGGACTGGAAAACACAGACTCACACGGACGCACATGCACACGGACGCACATGCACACGGACACACATGCACAGACACACATGCACACACGGATGCACACGGACACGCGAACACGGACATGGAAACGCACACGGACATGGACACACACACGTTCAGACAAATGACAACATCTGGAGAGGGCTGGAGGTACTGGCCCTGCTGCTATAAGTAGTATCGCACCAGATTTAGCTAGTCTGTTCTGTGACCTAGGAAAATGTAACATGCATACATGTCGTGACTTTACTTTCATTAATCTGATGACTGTTATTTATCTAATCAATAACTGTTTAATTGCTACCCGAATCATGTAACAATTAACTAATTAGGAATTTGGGTCACCACCAGAGCGGTTGCTTAAAGAGTTACCTTGTCCCGAATTTACCTATCACATCCATAAAACAGTCTACGTATTAATCATAACCTTGTATCATATCATCATTCGGAACAGTTGTAACTTCCAACAAGCTCAGTCCGATGATGCTGTGACACACCGCCCCAGACCATGACGAACCCCGCTTCAGAGTACAGGCCTCGGTGTAACGCTCATTCCTTCGACGATAAACGCGAATCCAACCATCACCCCGGGTTTAGGTTAGGAACATCACCCCTGAACCAGTCCTGTCTGGGTCAGAGACGGTGGATTTGTGCCCATAGGCAACGTTGTTGCCGGTGATGTCTGGTGAGGACCTGTCTTACAACAGGCCTACAAGCCCTCAGTCCAGCCTCTCTCAGCCTATTGTGGACAGTCTGAGCACTGATGGAGGGATTGTGCGTTCCTGGAGTAACTCGGGCAGTTGTTGATGCCATCCTGTACCTGTCCCTCAGGCGTGATGTTCAGATGTACCTATCCTGTGCAGGTGTTGTACATGTGGTCTGCCACTGCGAGGATGATCAGCTGTCCGTCCTGTCTCCCTGTAGCTCTGTCTTAGGCGTCTCACAGGAATTGTGAAAAACTGAGTTTAAATGTAATTGGCTAAGGTGTATGTCAACTTCCGACTTCAACTGTACATACAGTAGAACCAACAACACGATATACAGAAAATAAGGAACTTTGATGGGAATGCACCCGTGTCCAAAGTTATTATTTGCCCGCCAGAAAATGTTCCAATTTGTGCAAGACTGCGCAAATATCTGCATACTTGATCTGCGCAAACATTGGTGAAATGCGTGGGCTCTCCTCGAAGAGAAGTTTGTCCAGCTCAGTAAAGCCTCAAACATAAATTGTCCACAAATGCTGAAAAGGGCTACTTCTATGTAAATTTAATGAAGAGGCGGAACACACCTCAATTCAAACTTTTAGAAAATACAACATAGAAAATGATTTTGACAAGTTGAAGGCAGCGCGTGTTAACTGTCGTGTTGCGTAATAATCACATTTTGAAACAGTGAGTGCATTCTGACATTATGTGCATAAAACAACTCACGCCGTTAGAGATATTTGGAACTCACGTATAAAAAAGGTTAACAAAAACACATCATTTTTCATACACAACATAAAGGATGGAGACTTCGTACATGTAGTGTGTATATACTTTTCAAGTTACAGTATTTCTTTAACATTTTTAATGACATCACAAAATAACCAAAATGACATTCTTCTTTAGATCACCTCTGACCATTGGGGCGGCAGGGTAGCCTAGTGGTTAGAGCGTTGGACTAGTAACCGGAAGGTTGCAAGTTCAAATCCCCGAGCTGACAAGATACAAATCTGTCGTTCTGCCCCTGAACAGGCAGTTAACCCACTGTTCCTAGACCGTCATTGAAAATAAGAATTTGTTTTGCCCAGTGACTGACTTGCCTAGTTAAATAAAGGTTAAAAAGAATATAATAATTATTCCCCACGTTCTATATTAGAAATATTGTTCCAGTATTCGCTTTAGAACGTGTTAGCATTTCAGCGAGAAACGTCTGTGAAACAAAGGCACATTCCTGTGTGAATTTGGAGAGGGAGAATTACTGTCAACCCACCACCAATCTGGCTGAAGTCATCTACTGCAAAGCTGATCCGACCCATCCGCATCCTCACAGGACAGTCATGACATAGTATTGCACTAGATTTAGTTAGTCTGTTGTCGGAAAATGTTATTAGGAATCCAATATATCCAAGGAATCCAATATATCCAAGGGTATGTTGAACTGCAAGGCTACACCCTAGTTCTAGAACTGCCAGTTTGCAGTTTGCCTTCGCCTTACCCACTGGCTGGTCCCCCACTCCTCTAAAATCTTAGCTACGGGCTGGTCCCCCACCCCTCTAAAGCCTTCGCTACCGGCTGGTACCCCACCCATCTAATGCCCCTGTGATGCGGCTGGGTCTCTAATGGCCATGAAATCATAGAGCTGTGTGTTGAACTGGAATGAAGCCACACAATAATGGGGCTGAATGACTAGCTGGCTGGCAGGTTGGTTGCTGACTGGTTGGCTGGCTCACGGGCTGACTGATTGGCTGGCTGGCTGGCACCAGATGGAATGTGTGCTATGTGCCCAAGCAAGGTTTAAAACATTACTAGACACCAGCTGTGTTTAGTCCATTCGGTAAATCCTAATTGTGTGTGTGTGTGTGTACTATTATGGGGTCAGTGAGTCAATGTTTTACTTCCTGCCAGTCAAGAGTTCATGTTAATTAATCATTTAATTATCATGTCCTTCTGGACCAGTTACGAGGTTTATCAACAGAATGTTACATGCCTATTAGTGAATATACACATGTCACTATCATTAGCCCTCCAGATTTTAGTCTTTCTCTTTCGCTATCTCTCACACACACACCAGTTGTATACCTATTACTAAGTCTCTGTAGCTGGATAATAATGTAGTAGATATGTTTTGTATTTAGCCTCTGCTGCCCTCTGGTGGTTAGTAACATACAATGCGTCCACACCCTTCATCCTCAGGCCAGACCCTGGGAATAATATCATACTGTTATAATCATAGAAATACAATCTCAATCTAGTTGTGGTCATATCTTACCCTGAGCATGCTGTCACAATACTTACTGTAGTATTACAGAATATTAAAATATGTCTTACTCTACCTCAGGCCAGCCGTGTAGAGAGTGAGCAGGTGCTGCAGAGGAGGTTGGAGGAGGTTAGTGAAGAGTTGAGGAGTTCACAGAGCACCCTGGAGAAAGCCCAGCAGGACGCTACCTCCCTCTCAGGTAAGACATTCACGTTTCGGCAATGTTTGTTCGAATTCCAGTGGACTAACCGAGTATGAAGCGAAAATGCTCAATTGAAGTCAATGTCAAACTTTCCTCAAATTCTACCATTAAATTGAACCGTCAGATTAAATAAACCTACCAAAAGTAGAAATCGGAATAGCTATAGTCACGTTATTTGACTGCCAACCTTAACCAATTGTATTTTATTCTTCAAAATTGCAGTGAATAAGATCTATTGATTGAACAGCATTAATCAAATTTGATTTGTCACATGCGCCAAATACAACCTTACCGTGAAATGCTTACTTACAAGCCCTTAACCAACAATGCAGTTCAAGAAATAGTTACGAAATAAACTAAAGTGATTATTATATATATATTTTTATATATACTAATCTTAAAGTAGCACAAGAAAATTACATAACAATAACGAGGCTATATACAGGGGGTACCGGTACATAGTCAATGTGCGGGGCCACAGGTTAGTATAGGTCATTTGTAAATCGACTATGCATAGATAATAAACAGCATGTAGCAGCAGTGTAAAAACAAAGGGGAGCGTCAGTCAATGTAAATTGTCCGGGTGGCCATTTGTTTAATTGTTCAGCAGTCTTATGGCTTGGGGGTAGAAGCTGTTAAGGGGGCTTTTGGTCCTAGACTTGATGCTCTGGTACCGCTTGCCATGCGGTAGCAGAGAGAACAGTCTCTAACTTGGGCGACTGGAGTCTTTGACAATTTTTGGGGGGCCTTCCTCTGACACTGCCTAGTGCATATAGGTCCTGGATGTCAGGAAGCTTGGCCCCAGTGATGTACTGGACCATATGCACTACCCTCTGTAGTGCCTTACGGTCAGATGCCGAGCAGTTGCCATACCAGGCGGTGACACAACCGGTCAGGATGCTCTCGATGGTGCAGCTGTAGAAGTTTTTGAGGATCTGGGGCCCATGCCAAATCTTTTCAGTCTGTACTGAGGGGGAAAAGGTGTTGTGGTACCTCTTCACGACTGTCTTGGTGTGTTTGGACGATGATTGTTCGTAGGTGATGTGGACGCCAAGGATCTTGAAACTCTCAACCCGCTCTACTACAGCCTTGTCGATGTTAATGGGGGCCTGTTTGGCCCGCCTTTTCCTGTAGTCCACGATCAGCTCCTTTGTCTTGCTCACATTGAGGGAGAGGTTGTTGTCCTGGCAACCATACTGCCAAGTCTCTGACTTGCCAAGTCTCTGACAAGCAATATTTCTGCCTCTCACAGACCTTTTGTCTAGGTGGGAAATGGTCCATCTTTAAGAGGCTCCTCTGTCCTCCACTCGTTATTTGTATTAATGGTGCTCATAGTCAGTCATGAGTGCATTCGGGAACTGATAACAAGTTCAAACAGGTGCCATTAATACAGGTAACAAGTGGAGGACAGAGGAGCCTCTTAAAGAAGTTGTTACAGGTCTGTGAGAGCCAGAAATATTGCTTGTTTGTAGGTGACCAAATACTTATTTTCCACCATAATTTGCAAATAAATTCATAAAAAATACTACAATGTGATTTTCTGGATTTCTTTTCCTAATTTTGTCTGTCATAGTTGAAGTGTACCTATGATGAAAATTCCAGGCCTCTCATCTTTTTAAGTGGGAGAACTTGCACAATTGGTGGCTGACTAAATACTTTTTTGCCTCACTGTAGGTGTTCCTTTTGTCTAGGTGGGAAAGGGCAGTGTGGAGTACGATTTGAGATTGTCATCTGTGGATCTTGTGTTTCCGGCATGATGGTGTTGACGTGAGCCTTTCATGGCTACCGACGTGAGTGCTACGGGGCCGTAATTAGGCAGGTTACCATCGCTTTCTTGGGCACAGGGACTATGGTGGTCTGTTTGAAACATGTAGGTATTACAGACTCGGTCAGGGAGAGGTTGAAAATGTCAGTGAAGACACTTGCTAGTTGGTCTGCGCATGCTTTGAGTACACATCCTGGTAATCCATCTGGCCCCACAGCTTTGTGAATGTTGACCTGTTTAACGGTCTGGCTCACATCGGCTACAGAGAGCGTGATCACAGTCGTCCAGAACAGATGATGCTCTATAAATATATAGTTTGTAGTGAGTTTTGTCTGCCATCCCCCCCAGACATCCAGGTCCATCTGGGCAGGATAGAGGCTGATCTGAAAGAGCGTAGTGCCCAGGTGGAGGCCCTAACAGCCCAGCTGGAGCAGACCGAGCTGGAGAAGGGACAACTGGAGGATCAGGTAGAATCCATCAACGTACTGCTGGAGGCCAGCCACAACAGAGACGTGGACGAGGACACGGAGGTGAGTTGTCAGATTAGGGTTAGGGTAAGCGCCTAGACTGCTCCCAACCAGCACTTGCACACTCTGCGTGAGCCAGTGCTTACCAGTGCCAGAGAGGTTGTTAACTGAGAGACTCAAAATGTGATGACTTTCTGTAAACACTCATGATGACGATTCAGAGCAATGTCAATGGCAAATTTGTTCACAAAGTATTTGCAGGAGGTAATCACAAATTGAGTGTCTGTTTCCAACCTCTCTGGTGCTAATGAGCAATGGCTTGTCCGGAGATGATGTGGTGGTGAAAACCATGCTATCAAAGTTTTTTTGGGGTCCACTTCTGAATTCATGTTTATTTATGTTTTACAGGGTAACTCCACTGAGTTGGAACAGCTAAAGAGCAGGTATGGTTTTGATAATCTGTCCCTCATAATTCTCTTTATAGATGTGGAGTTGGTCTTTTCTCAACAACACCAATCATTTATCTTCCAGTCTTCAGGACAGAGACAGTCAGTTGGCATCACTCCAACAGGAGCTGAAGCAGCTCCAAGAAATGAAACAGGAGGCTTCTGTAAGTAGTCTCTATTCTGTTTTCATTGTGCTAGCTAGTTGGATGGCCATGGCTAACTGAATCCATTATTTCTCTATTGATTTCCTCTCTAGGTTTTTTCCTAGGTTCCTGCCTTTCTAGGGAGTTTTTCCTAGACACCATGCTTCTACATCCTGCATTGCTTGCTGTTTGGGGTTTTAGGCTGGGTTTCTGTACAGGGCTTTATAAATACATTTATTTGATTGATTTCCGAGCTGAATCAGTTATTTCTCTTGATTTCCGAGCTGAATCAGGTATTTCTCTTGATTTCCGAGCTGAATCAGTTAGTTATTTCTCTTGATTTCCGAGCTGAATCAGTTAGTTATTTCTCTTGATTTCCTAACTGAATCGGTTATTTCTCTTGATTTCCTAACTGAATCGGTTAGTTCTCTTGATTTCCTAACTGAATCAGTTAGTTCTCTCTTGATTTCCTAACTGAATCAGTTAGTTCTCTCTTGATTTCCGAGCTGAATCAGTTAGTTCTCTCTTGATTTCCGAGCTGAATCAGTTATTTATGTTTACTGAATGTATTTGGACATTTCTAGGCAGAATTGTATCCATTGGGAGGAGACATTTGGTTTCCAAAGTGGGGTATTGAGAACCATAATGTTGTCTTTTTATCTTTCATTATCTTCTTACTCTGTCCCGGCAGGCAGTTGCTACAGCTGAGACCGAGCGCCCACCTAGCAGGTCTGTCTGGAGCAAGTCCACTGCTATTTCAGTTTAAATCACCCATTTGAAGCTGAAACTATATCACCAACTTTGTTAAATTCTGCTATTATGTACCTGAACATCCTCATATGCATCTCTCTTCATTTCAGTGAGGAAACAAGCCTGGTGACATCACTTCAGGAAGAACTGAAGCAGCTTAAAGAAGAGATGGAGCAACTTAAAAACTCTCCTGTAAGTTTCTTTGAGCTAAAAGCGGTACATTTCTATATTTACACGACAGCTTTTCCATTATTGACATGGTTTCTCAAAGTTTACTGCTTTACAGGCTGATGTCACTGGAGAGACGGAACAGCTACTCAACAGGTGAGTTATGGTTTTATTGAAACCTAGTTTCAGAAGAATATACTTACTAGAAGGGACAGAACATTGTCTTGACTGGGACTGTTAGTTCTAGTAATTATAGTTATATGCCTTGTGCTTACTTGGATCAACAACAAACAAAAAAGAGATGTTTCAATACAACTTCATTACAACACACCATTGCCTAATGCTGGTTAACAATGTGGTCCTTCATTCCAGAATGAAGGAGAGAACGAGCCAGGAAGTGAAGCAACTCAAAGAAAAATCAGAGCAGGCCCAGAGCAGCACTGCTGTAAGTGTGCCATTCCTCTCCTACAGTCACCTACAGTTAACTTAGTCTGGTCCCAGGCCCATTTGTGCTGTTTCACCAATCTCCTATGGTCGTTTGGCATGACAACAACCATAGGAATTGGCAAGACCGCACAAACAGATCTGGGACCAGGCTATAGTTGCCCTTCTTGTGTATCAACTTGATCTGTACTACTGTAGGATATAGTTATCTGAATTCCTGCTTTATGTTTCAGCAGTCCGACAACTCAGCAGAACTGGCGGTGCTACAAACCAGGTACAAAAAGCTTTGTTCCTTACCAAACCCATTGATTTTAACTTGGTTTTTCCCTTGTGGAATATCAAATCAAACTGTATTTAAAGTGTCTTTAAAATCGCAACACATTTTACAGTAAAACAATACAAATGTTGATTAAAAGCTATATGGAATATTTGCTTTTGGCTCTTCTATATAAAAAGGATACTAAAGTAAACTGTGTTTCTGGCCATCTGGTTGTTTATTAGTCTGGCAGAGAGGGACGCTATGATGGCATCACTACAGGTGGAGCTAAGGGAAGCCAGGGACCAATCGCAGAAGGTAGAGGAGACCCTCGCTCAGGTCCAGCAGAGCCAGGAATCAGAGCCTAGCACAGAGCTGCCGGTAAGACATGATGTACAAATATGACTGAGCCATGATCATAACTTGATTGGTTTGGTCTGGTCTGACAGAAGTCATGGGGCCCGTTTATGAAACATTTAGATAGAAATAGGCTTTGTCGAACAAATGTGCCTCTCTGACATGTAGGATAAGGAATCACGTCTGCTCTATTCACAGCAGTCCTATATGCAATGTATGACAAAGATTGGCTACCGAACATATCCCTGGTTATGTAGTCTGTATATTATGTACACTGTATATAATGCTTCATATTTATATATATATATTTTTTTTCACCTTTATATAACCAGGTAGGCTAGTTGAGAACAAGTTCTCATTTGCAACTGCGACCTGGCCAAGATAAAGCATAGCAGTGTGAACAGACAACACAGAGTTACACATGGAGTAAAAAATTAACAAGTCAATAACACAGTAGAAAAAAAGAGGAGTCTATATACATTGTGTGCAAAAGGCATGAGGAGGTAGGCGAATAATTACAATTTTGCAGATTAACACTGGGGTGATAAATGATCAGGTGGTCATGTACAGGTAGAGATATTGGTGTGCAAAAGAGCAGAAAAGTAAATAAATAAAAACAGTATGGGGATGAGGTAGGTGAAAATGGGTGGGCTATTTACCAATAGACTATGTACAGCTGCAGCGATCGGTTAGCTGCTCAGATAGCAGATGTTTAAAGTTGGTGAGGGAGATAAAAGTCTCCAACTTCAACGATTTTTGCAATTCGTTCCAGTCACAGGCAGCAGAGTACTGGAACGAAATGCGGCCAAATGAGGTGTTGGCTTTAGGGATGATCAGTGAGATACACCTGCTGGAGCGCGTGCTACGGATGGGTGTTGCCATCGTGACCAGAGAACTGAGATAAGGCGGAGCTTTACCTAGCATGGACTTGTAGATGAACTGGAGCCAGTGGGTCTGGCGACGAATATGTAGCGAGGGCCAGCCGACTAGAGCATACAAGTCGCAGTGGTGGGTGGTATAAGGTGCTTTAGTGACAAAATGGATGGCACTGTGATAAACTGCATCCAGTTTGCTGAGTAGAGTGTTGGAAGCAATTTTGTAGATGACGTCGCCAAAGTCGAGGATCGGTAGGATAGTCAGTTTTACTAGGGTAAGTTTGGCGGCGTGAGTGAAGGAGGCTTTGTTGCGGAATAGAATCGATTTGATTTTCGATTGGAGATGTTTGATATGAGTCTGGAAGGAGAGTTTACAGTCTAGCCAGACACCTAGGTACTTATAGATGTCCACATATTCAAGGTCGGAACCATCCAGGGTGGTGATGCTAGTCGGGCATGCGGGTGCAGGCAGCGATCGGTTGAAAAGCATGCATTTGGTTTTACTAGCGTTTAAGAGCAGTTGGAGGCCACGGAAGGAGTGTTGTATGGCATTGAAGCTCGTTTGGAGGTTAGATAGCACAGTGTCCAAGGACGGGCCGGAAGTATATAGAATGGTGTCGTCTGCGTAGAGGTGGATCAGGGAATCGCCCGCAGCAAGAGCAACATCATTGATATATACAGAGAAAAGAGTCGGCCCGAGAATTGAACCCTGTGGCACCCCATAGAATGCCAGAGGACCGGACAGCATGCCCTCCGATTTGACACACTGAACTCTGTCTGCAAAGTAATTGGTGAACCAGGCAAGGCAGTCATCCGAAAAACCGAGGCTACTGAGTCTGCCGATAAGAATATGGTGATTGACAGAGTCGAAAGCCTTGGCAAGGTCGATGAAGACGGCTGCACAGTACTGTCTTTTATCGATGGCGGTTATGATATCGTTTAGTACCTTGAGTGTGGCCGAGGTGCACCCGTGACCGGCTCGGAAACAGGATTGCACAGCGGAGAAGGTACGGTGAGATTCGAGATGGTCAGTGACCTGTTTGTTGACTTGGCTTTCGAAGACCTTAGATAGGCAGGGCAGGATGGATATAGGTCTGTAACAGTTTGGGTCCAGGGTGTCTCCCCCTTTGAAGAGGGGGATGACTGCGGCAGCTTTCCAATCCTTGGGGATCTCAGACGATATGAAAGAGAGGTTGAACAGGCTGGTAATAGGGGTTGTGACAATGGCGGCGGATAGTTTCAGGAATAGAGGGTCCAGATTGTCAAGCCCAGCTGATTTGTACGGGTCCAGGTTTTGCAGCTCTTTCAGAACATCTGCTATCTGGATTTGGGTAAAGGAGAACCTGGAGAGGCTTGGGCGAGTAGCTGCGGGGGGGGGCGGAGCTGTTGGCCGAGGTTGGAGTAGCCAGGCGGAAGGCATGGCCAGCCGTTGAGAAATGCTTGTTGAAGTTTTCGATAATCATAGATTTATCGGTGGTGACCGTGTTACCTAGCCTCAGTGCAGTGGGCAGCTGGGAGGAGGTGCTCTTGTTCTCCATGGACTTCAGTGTCCCAGAACTTTTTGGAGCTGGAGCTACAGGATGCAAACTTCTGCCTGAAGAAGCTGGCCTTAGCTTTCCTGACTGACTGCGTGTATTGGTTCCTGACTTCCCTGAACAGTTGCATATCGCGGGGACTATTCGATGCTATTGCAGTCCGCCACAGGATGTTTTTGTGCTGGTCGAGGGCAGTCAGGTCTGGAGTGAACCAAGGGCTGTATCTGTTCTTAGTTCTGCATTTTTTGAACGGAGCATGCTTATCTAAAATGGTGAGGAAGTTACTTTTAAAGAATGACCAGGCATCCTCAACTGACGGGATGAGGTCAATGTCCTTCCAGGATACCCGGGCCAGGTCGATTAGAAAGGCCTGCTCACAGAAGTGTTTTAGGGAGCGTTTGACAGTGATGAGGGGTGGTCGTTTGACTCCGGCTCCGTAGCGGATACAGGCAATGAGGCAGTGATCGCTGAGATCCTGGTTGAAGACAGTGGAGGTGTATTTGGAGGGCCAGTTGGTCAGGATGACGTCTATGAGGGTGCCCTTGTTTACAGAGTTAGGGTTGTACCTGGTGGGTTCCTTGATGATTTGTGTGAGATTGAGGGCATCTAGCTTAGATTGTAGGACTGCCGGGGTGTTAAGCATATCCCAGTTTAGTCACCTAACAGAACAAACTCTGAAGCTAGATGGGGGGCGATCAATTCACAAATGGTGTCCAGGGCACAGCTGGGAGCTGAGGGGGGTCGGTAGCAGGCGGCAACAGTGAGAGACTTATTTCTGGAGAGAGTAATTTTCAAAATTAGTAGTTCGAACTGTTTGGGTATCTCTCTGCAGTAGACTGCAACTCCTCCCCCTTTGGCAGTTCTATCTATACAGTACCAGTCCAAAGTTTGGACACACCTACTCATTCAAGGGGTTTTCTTTATTTTTACTATTTTCTACATTGTACGATAATAGTGAAGACATCAAAACTATGAAATAACACATATGGAATCATGTAGTAACCAAGAAAGTGTTAAATAAATCAAAATATATTTGAGTTTTGAGATTCTTCAAAGTAGCCACCCTTTGCCTTGATGACAGCTTTGCACACTCTTGGTATTCTCTCAACCAGCTTCACCTGGAATGCTTTTCCAACAGTCTTGAAGGAGTTCCCACATATGCTGAGCACTTGTTGGCTGCTTTTCCTTCACTCTGCGGTCCAACTCATCCCAAACCATCTCAATTGGGTTGAGGTTGGGTGATTGTGGAGGCCAGGTCATCTGATGCAGCACTCCATCCCTTTCCTTCTTGGTCAAATAGCCCTTACACAGCCTGGGTGTGTGTTGGGTCATTGTCCTGTTGAAAAACAAATGATAGTCCCACTAAGCGCATACGCCATCCACATTGGATGGCGTATCGCTGCAGAATGCTGCAGAATGCTGTGGTAGCAATGCTGGTTAAGTGTGCCTTAAATTCTAAATGCATCAGACTATCACCAGCAAAGCACCCTCACACCACCACCTCTATTCTTCAAGGTGGGAACCACACATGTGGAGATCATCCGTTCACCTACTCTGCATCTCACAAAGACACGGAATTTGGAACCAAAAATCGCAAATTTGGACTCATCAGATCTAATGTCACCGGTCTAATGTCCATTGCTCATGTTTCTTGGCCCAAAGCAAGTCTCTTCTTCTTATTGGTGTCCTTTAGTAGTGGTTTCTTTACAGCAAATCGACCACGAAGGCCTAATTCATGCAGTCTCCTCTGAACAGTTGATGTTGAGATGTGTCTGTTACTTGAACTCAGTGAAGCATTTTTTGGGCTGCAATTTCTGAGGCTGGTTGCTCTAAAGAACTTATCCTCTGCAGCAGAGGTAACTCTGGGTCTTCCTTTCCTGTGGTGGTCCTCATGAGAGCCAGTTTCATCATAGTGCTTTGATGGTTTTTGCACTGCACTTGAAGAAAGTTCTTGACATTTTCCGAATTGACTGACCTTCATGTCTTAAAGTAAAGATGGACTGTAATTTCTCTTGTTCTTGACATAATATGTACTTTTTTTTTTTCTTTTTTTTTACCAATAGGGCTGTCTTCTGTTTCCCACCCCTACCGTGTCACAAACAAAACTGATTTTTTACACAAATTCAATTACACAAATGAACTTTTAACAAGGCACACCTGTTAATTTAAATACATTCCAGGTGACTACCTCATGAAGCTGGTTGAGATAATGCCAAGAGTGTACAAAGCTGTCATCAAGGCAACGGGTGGCTACTTTTAAGAATTTCCAATAAAAAATTTTTTTTGATTTGTTTCACACTTTTTTGGTTACCACATTATTCCATATGTGTTATTTGATAGTTTTGATGTCTTCACTATTATTCTACAATGTAGAAAATAGTTTTAAAAAATAAAGCAAAAACCTGGAATGAGTAGGTGTGTCCAAACTTTGACTGGTACTGTATCATTTGTCTGCTTTTACCTGTAAGCCAGAGCACCACAGAAAAATATCACATTTGTAGAAAATGTAATGGACATGAATGTTTTCTCATTTGTTCTGACTGACTGTGGTGTTTTGATTCCAGGAGCTGTTGGAGAAACTTAAGGAAGCAGAGGACAGCCACGGGACACTGCAGGCAGAGTGTGACCAGTACAGAACAGTCCTGGCTGAAACAGTGAGTACCTACAACAACTCAACACGCCCAGTTGGTTTACACATCGGCATATCTAGTTCCCTCAAATTAAAATCTGGCTCTTGAAACCAGTTCCACTGCTTTTTTTCATTATTCCCTCTAATTAGGGACTGATTTTAGACCTGGGACATCAGGTGGGTACAATTTAATTCTGGTAGAACAGAAAACCAGCAGTATTTTGGACCTCGTAGTGTAAGATTTGAATACCCCTGCTCTAGATAAACTTAAACCTACAACATAAGATAATTACATGTTTGTGTGAGTGAGAGACGGATGTAAATGGGGGATAGATCTACTGAATTTATCACCCAAAACCTGCATCTATAAAGATGTGAAATTTGACCTCAAGCAAAACCTTCTCTTGCATAAAAATACAAGTGTGTGTGTGAGTGGGCGAGAGAGCGAGTTGTGGTCTACAAGATTTCATCCTGCAAAATTTCAAATACAGAAATACTCACACAATCATGTGTCTGTCTCTCCACAGGAAGGAATGCTGAAGTGCCTTCAGAAGAGTGTAGAGGAGGAGGAGCTGGTGTGGAAATCCAAGATTGCTGACTCTGAGGACCAGTTGAAGAAGGTGAAGAAGCAGTGTTTTCTCTCCTCTCCAACTGTAATATTGTGTCCTCTCTCGTGCTCTTTGTGTGGCCCTGCAGTGTATTAGTGGGCGTGGCCAATGTTTCAGTCTCCGACCCAACATTTTAAAGGCCCTTTTCTTGGCCAAGAGACAATGTTTCTGTTTGAATGCAAATTTCCTGAAATTCTTCACATTTTGCCATAGCATAAGAACACAGCATAAGCAATCTGAGTGACTCAAACATTATGACACAATCAATGGGGGCCCCATGCCAGGACATATTTGGGATTTTAGATTCTCTCTGACTGTCTAGTTTTTATTGGTGATTGTTACTTCTCAAAGATGATCTAATTTAAAAAATATATAGCTCTATATACCAAAACCAGATACATATATTCTCTACATAGTCATTTAAGGTAACACTGAAAACATTTACATCCCGAAAATGACCACAAATGTATTTTTAAAAAGAACCCCGCCACTGCTCAATGATTATTGGGGAAACACTGCCATGTTCTAAACCACACCCTCTCTACTCACACTAGGCCCTGGAACAAGTGCACACTCTGAAGGAGACTGCAGAGAGCTTGAAGGCAGAGAACCAAAGCATAGAACAGGTATAAATATCAGGCTGATTTCAACTACAGTCCAGTAGGTGTGTAGTGCTGGACTGGTACTGTCTGTACTGAATTGTACTTAAGTAATGGACTCCTTACCCTCCTCTCCCTCCAGCTGAAGGAGCAGTTGATGCTGTTGGAAGCCCAGTTGGAGAAACAGTCCGAGACCGCCCCGACAGAGGAGGAAATGGCACCGGTACACATCTACATCCATACAGTACACCATAGGTACACTAGCTATACACATCTACATCCATACAGCACACCATAGGTACACTAGCTATACACATCTACATCCATACAGCACACCATAGGTACACTAGCTATACACATCTACATCCATACAGCACACCATAGGTACACTAGCTATACACATCTACATCCATACAGCACACCATAGGTACACTAGCTATACACATCTACATCCATACAGCACACCATAGGTACACTAGCTATACACATCTACATCCATACAGCACACCATAGGTACACTAGCTATACACATCTACATCCATACAGCACACCATAGGTACACTAGCTATACACATCTACATCCATACAGCACACCATAGGTACACTAGCTATACACATCTACATCCATACAGCACACCATAGGTACACTAGCTATACACATCTACATCCATACAGCACACCATAGGTACACTAGCTATACACATCTACATCCATACAGCACACCATAGGTACACTAGCTATACACATCTACATCCATACAGCACACCATAGGTACACTAGCTATACACATCTACACCCATACAGCACACCATAGGTACACTAGCTATACACATCTACACCCATACAGCACACCATAGGTACACTAGCTATACACATCTACACCCATACAGCACACCATAGGTACACTAGCTATACACATCTACACCCATACAGCACACCATAGGTACACTAGCTATACACATCTACACCCATACAGCACACCATAGGTACACTAGCTATACACATCTACACCCATACAGCACACCATAGGTACACTAGCTATACACATCTACACCCATACAGCACACCATAGGTACACTAGCTATACACATCTACACCCATACAGCACACCATAGGTACACTAGCTATACACATCTACATCCATACAGCACACCATAGGTACACTAGCTATACACATCTACACCCATACAGTACACCATAGGTACACTAGCTATACACATCTACAACCATACTGTACACCATAGGTACACTAGCTATACACATCTACACCCATACAGTACACCAGGTTTTGGGACTGTGGAAAATAGGGGATGGGAATCAATCCCCACATGGTTAGTTAAACAAGACTGTGTGTGCTTGCCCCTGTCTCCTGTGGTCCTGACAGGAAATGCAGTGGGCTGCCTGTTGAGGTCTACTAAGTATGTATCACAATTCTCCCCCTCCCCTCTTGTCCCTAACCCTTGGAGCTTCCTTTTCCAGGTCAGAGGTCAGCTGAGCGAGGCGATGATGTGTGCTCAGAGCCAGGAGGTAGTCCCTGAAACCAGGGCACAGAACAGCCAATCAGAGCCTGAGGTCAGAGTGCACCGGAGGTTATCGGTCATGGGGCACCCTTCACTGCATGTCTGTTCTACTTGGGGGGTACTAGAGTTTCTGGAAACTGGTCCCTGGACAGCCATGGTTACCACAACCATAGTTGTAGAGAGAATAGAGAGAATAGAATAGAGAGATATACAAATACTACTGGCTGATGTCATGACCATAGACAGCAGCCAGAGGTTTTAAAATGTTCTAGTAATGGCAGCCATCTTGGCATGTCATAAATAGGGACTAACTCATAAATAAATTGACTCGATTTTATTTCTATGGACTATATTCTAAATGAGTATCTCTCCTGCTGTTAAACCATGTATCTGTGGAGTTGGGATCCATTTGATCACAGTAGAAAAGTCCCCTGTTCTCTTACTGACACATTTTGATTGATAAAAACATTACAGCAATACAAGAAACAGAAGGGTAATCTGGTCGTCAAGATAGTCAGCACACACTAACTCCAGACTGTGTTTGTCTAGTCTGTCCAGTCTTCTCCATACACAGCTAACTCTAACCATGGTGTGTGTTGACTACCAGCTGCAACTAACTCTAACCATGGTGTGTGTTGACTACCAGCTGCAGCTAACTCTAACCATGGTGTGTGTTGACTACCAGCTGCAGCTAACTCTAACCATGGTGTGTGTTGACTACCAGCTGCAGCTAACTCTAACCATGGTGTGTGTTGACTACCAGCTGCAGCTAACTCTAACCATGGTGTGTGTTGACTACCAGCTGCAGCTAACTCTAACCATGGTGTGTGTTGACTACCAGCTGCAGCTAACTCTAACCATGGTGTGTGTTGACTACCAGCTGCAGCTAACTCTAACCATGGTGTGTGTTGACTACCAGCTGCAGCTAACTCTAACCATGGTGTGTGTTGACTACCAGCTGCAGCTAACTCTAACCATGGTGTGTGTTGACTACCAGCTGCAGCTAACTCTAACCATGGCTTCTAATCACTCTCATCTTAGCATGATCACTCACTCATTGGGTTCAGTTTCCCACTGATTTTAGATTTTTCACTGAAGGAACTACACTGTTTGTTTTGGACATGATGCTGTGTCTTGCCTGGTGTGGAGTGAAGTGGGCACTAACATGACACAGGGTGGTGTGGGGGTGTGCAAGTCACAACATTTTATAGTGCTTTTACATGCTTTTATCTATTTCTGTCTGTAGCAAGGAGGAACACACAACATCTCTAGTGTCCGTACAGATATTAATCTTATACTATATTTTCTGCACCTCAAGGTCCAGTCCCAGTTGAATCAGACCACAGAGGAGTTTGAACAGGTACTAAACTCTCCCACCCCTCACTACATACCAACCGGAAGAGGGTAGCTCTTGCTAGCAAGTTTGACATTGGCTAACAACAAAATTGCTTAGTTAGATACAGCGATTTGTCGGCTCGAATGTATGTTTGACTGTTTCTTATTTCTCTGACTGACTGTTTTGTCTTGATTCCCCACCCCCAGGCTCTGAAGACGGTTGCAGAGCTCCAGGCTCAGCTGGACCTGCTGAAAGAGTCAGGAGACTCCCCACAGGCTGACACAGAGGACGTAGCCCAGCTAAAGGTACCCACATAGCGCTGAACATGACCCTTGGCTTTGTTCATCAGGACACAATGCTGTGGAACTTTCAGATAGAAATTTGTTATGTAGAACAAACATGCCTCTCTGACATGTAGAATAAAAATAGTAATCATGTTGGCTCTATTCATTACATTTCTAACCCTAACCCTGCAACATTGGACAACGTTTGCCTGCTAAATGTGGACCAGGGCCAGTATTCATCAAGCGTCTCTGAATAGGAGTTCTGATCTAGGATTTATAAATCTCTCTGGGGTGAGGACTCTAGTGCCCAAATGCCTGTTTTAGCATGGGCACCGCCATTGTGGACTTTTACAATTTTAAAGTAGTCAACTGGGAGGGACTTATTATTGGTCAAGGAAGGATCACATGATTCTATCCAGGTCATCAGGAGGAATCAGCCAATGAATCATACTCTTGAGCTAACATTCCATAACTATAGGTGGCAATAAATCACCAACCTTGGCTTTATACCTGTTCAAACAACACACTCCAGGTGGCAGTATGCTCCATTAAAGTTAGTTTACCAGCTCATAGAAGTAGTAGAAGAACAAATTGACGAATTCAAAATGGAGCCTGAATAGCGCTACCTATGCTGTCACAGATGCTATAATGGGATATACAGTAGCCTATTCAATGCTGCGATCGTTATACATCTCTATGGGTCACCCCTGTCCATTCACTATAGTCTAAAAGGAAAAACTGATCCTAGATCAGTACTACTACTCTGAGACGCTTTATGAATACATGCCTTGGTCAGAACTGAAGCCGATGGAGGTTGTGTGAGGTCCGAAGGATCACCTTCTGTCCCTCTTCTTTTCTCCTCAGGAGCGCCTGCAGAAAGAGAGAGAACTAATCAAAGATCTTGGCCAAGCAGCCACCAAACTCCAGCAGCTCTTAAAGTCCACTCAGGAGCAGCTTGCCAAAGAGAGGAACAAACACCACACACTACAGGACCACTCTGATGAGACCAAGGTGGCTATGACAATCTAGTACTCATTTATTATGCTACGGTTGTGGGTTCAATTCCCACAGGGATCACATACCCAAACTAAAAATGTATGCACTCACTGTACTGACAGTTGTTTTGCATATCTGCGTCTGCTTAGTGGAATACAGAGTAAAATATTTATAATAATTATTATTGCACACTTAGCCTGAATGACTACAGTAATACTGTTTTGAACGGCTGCATGGGTGTGGTTATGTCTTTTCTATATTTCTTTGTAATGTCCATCAATGATTGTTTTGATTGATTCATGTATTTATTGTTTGGGTGTGGTTGTGTAAAAAATGTGTATTTTTGTGTCTGACTTTCAGAGTACAGTGCTGAAGGAAGGAACATCTGTTTAAGAGACTGAAGACAAGACATTAAAACATTCCAAAAAGGCCTTCATATGATTACTATTACCATAGTTATGCATTCCAAAACCATTCTTATTTCTTTGTACTGTAGTAGTTGATTTCTGCAACTCCTGTAAGAATCAAAGGACCAGTTTCCCAGACACAGATGCATGGTCAATGGAGAATCTCCATTTAAAATAACATTTTAGTCCAGGACTAGGTTTAATCTGTGTCTGTGAAACCGGACCAAAATGTTTAGCTATTGCTATGAACATTTCATTGTATGATCTATGATGAGGAAAAAAAGACTATGCTGCAAACAAAACTTTGTTGAAGAAAAAGCTCCATTCCATCAATGACTCTGGCTATGTCAGAAGTTATACCTAATACTAGCTTTGGGCCAGGGCATTGGACCAGAGTTAACCTATTACCTACTCTGCCTTATTCACAGTGACCCCCCCCCCCCAACCAGAGTCCAGTGTTAAAAGGGAAAACAATTGTGCGTTAACGCGTACATCGACCTGTGCAATTACTTTGTCTGTATCCAAAATGGCACCCTATTCCCTATATAGCACACTACCTTTGACCAGGGCCCTCGACGAAACGCAATGGGCCCTTGGTCAAAAGAAGTGAACTATATAGGGAATAAATATGGTGCCACTTTCGGACACACCTTTTGTGTGTGTCTTTTCTAAGAGGTTGGTTGAATGGTGGGTAGATTTTATGGTACACACAATGGATGGATGAATGCAATACAGTGAGTGCCTCCTTCAGTACTGTGTGCGCAGTAGCTGGCTGCCAACACACATGAATGACTTTGATAAAGAATAAACTACAATGTAGCTATGTGTAATGACTCAGTCCTGCTTGAACCTGTTGTTGTTGACATTTAAACAAAGGATTGATGAAAGAAACCTTGTGGCTGTTCCAGAAAGCATGATTGTTACATTAGCCAGCTAATATTGATAAACATCCAGCTAATTTGGACAAACTGACACATTACGGCCACACAATCAGAGGCTATGCTACAGGACTTCTTTGCTAGCACTGACAGGTATATGTTCCGGTACTCCGCCGATAGTATCGACGAGCTAACCACCTCCATCACAGGCTTCATTATGAAATGCATCACCTACGTTGTCCCCACAGTGAATGCTCGCTGCATCCTCGATCAAAAGCCCGGGATTAACACCGAGGTTGGAGCTAAAATAAAGGACAGGGCTACTGCTCACAGGGCTACAGTGGGGCAAAAAAGTATTTAGTCAGCCACCAATTGTGCAAGTTCTCCCACTTAAAAGATGAGGCCTGTAATTTTCATCATAGGTACACTTCAACTATGACAGACAAAATTAGTTGAAAAAAATCCTGAAAATCACATTGTAGGATTTGTAATGAATTTATTTGCAGATTATGGTGGAAAATAAGTATTTGGTCAATAACAAAAGTTTATCTCAATACTTTGTTATATACCCTTTGTTGGCAATGACAGTTTTCTGTAAGTCTCCACAAGGTTTTCACACACTGTTGCTGGTATTTTGGCCCATTCCTCCATGCAGATCTCCTCTAGAGCAGTGATGTTTTGGGGCTGTTGCTGGGCAAAATGGACTTTCAACTCCCTCCAAAGATTTTCTATGGGGTTGAGATCTGGAGACTGGCTAGGCCACTACAGGACCTTGAAATGCTTCTTACGAAGCCACTCCTTCATTGCCTGGGCGGTGTGTTTGGGATCATTGTCATGCTGAAAGACCCAGCCACGTTTCATCTTCAATGCCCTTGCTGATGGAAGGAGGTTTTCACTCAAAATCTCACGATACATGGCCCCATTCATTCTTTCCTTTACACAGATCAGTCGTCCTGGTCCCTTTGCAGAAAAAATGGCTACACAGACCATCTACATTGACTTTTCACTCACACACACATGCTCACACGGACTCTCCAACACACACACACTCAATTTGCTCACATTCTGAGCATAACACGCACACACATTCATCATACTGTACATGCTTCTGGTACTCTATAATATATCCTGATGCCTAGTCACCTTACCCCTATACATATCTACCCCTACCACTCCTTTATCCTTGCACATTGTAAATATGATATTGGCACTGACCCTGTATATAGCTACTGACCCTGGAACTGACCCTGTATATAGCTACTGACCCTGGATATAGCTACCGACCCTGTAACTGACCTTGTATATAGCTACTGACCCTGGAACTGACCCTGTATATAGTTACTGACTCTGGAACTGACCCTGTATATACAGTGGGGAGAACAAGTATTTGATACACTGCTGATTTTGCAGGTTTTCTACTTACAAAGCAAAAATCCAGAAAATCACATTGTATGATTTTTAAGTCATTCATTTGCATTTTATTGCATGACATAAGTATTTGATACATCAGAAAAGCAGAACTTAATATTTGGTACAGAAACCTTTGTTTGCAATTACAGAGATCATACGTTTCCTGTAGTTCTTGACCAGGTTTGCACACACTGCAGCAGGGATTTTGGTCCACTCCTCCATACAGACCATCTCCAGATCCTTCAGGTTTCGGGGCTGTCGCTGGGCAATACGGACTTTCAGCTCCCTGCAAAGATTTTCTACTGGGTTCAGGTCTGGAGATTGGCTAGGCCACTCCAGGACCTTGAGATGCTTCTTACGGAGCCACTCCTTAGTTGCCCTGGCTGTGTGTTTCGGATCGTTGTCATGCTGGAAGACCCAGCCACGACCCATCTTAAATGCTCTACCTGAGGGAAGGAGGTTGTTGGCCAAGATCTCGGGATACATGGCCCCATCCATCCTCCCCTCAATACGGTGCAGTCGTCCACCAAAGAATGATGTTTCCACCTCCATGCCTCACGGTTGGGATGGTGTTCTTGGGGTTGTACTCATCCTTCTTCTTCCTCCAAACACAGCGAGTGGAGTTTAGACCAAAAAGCTATATTTTTGTCTTATCAGACCACATGACCTTCTCCTATTCCTCCTCTGGATCATCCAGATGGTCATTGGCAAACTTCAGACGGGCCTGGACATACGCTGGCTTGAGCAGGGGGACCTTGGGTGCGCTGCAGAATTTTAATCCATGACAGCGTAGTGTGTTACTAATGGTTTTCTTTGAGACTGCGGTCCCAGCTCTCTTCAGGTCATTGACCAGGTCCTGCCGTGTAGTTCTGGGCTGATCACTCACCTTCCTCATGATCATTGATGCCCCATGAGGTGAGATCTTGCATGGAGCCCCAGACCGAGGGTGATTGACCATCATCTTGAACTTCTTCCATTTTCTAATAATTGTTGTTGCCTTCTCACCAAGCTGCTTGCCTATTGTCCTGTAGCCCATCCCAGCCTTGTGCAGGTCTACAATTTTATCCCTGATGTCCTTACACCCTCTCTGGTCTTGGCCATTGTGGAGAGGTTGGAGTCTGTTTGATTGAGTGTGTGGACAGGTGTCTTTTATACAGGTAACAAGTTCAAACAGGTGCAGTTAATACAGGTAATGAGTGGAGAACAGGACTGCTTCTTTAAAAAAAACTAACAGGTCTGTGAGAGCCAGAATTCTTACTGGTTGGTAGGTGATCAAATACTTTTGTCATGCAATAAAATGCAAATTAATTACTTAAAAATCATACGTGATTTTCTGGATTTTTGTTTTAGATTTAAAAATTTAAAAAAAATTAGATTCCGTCTCTCATAGTTGAAGTGTACCTATGATTACAGACCACTACATGCTTTGTAAGTAGGAAAACCTGCAAAATCGGCAGTGTATCAAATACTTGTTCTCCCCACTGTAGCTACTGACTTTCTACTTTACTTTGATCTTGATTACTGCACTGGTTTCATTGTACTTGTGCACATAACAATAAAACTTGAGACTTATCTCTCAAAGTCCTTCTGACTTCAGGGTCTGAAATGGCTCTTTGATGTTGAAGGCATCAATAATGAAGGGGTCTGTGCTTTTACTAGTTGGCTCTCATCCGTGTCTTTCACAGTCGAAGACCCACACACAGCCCCCGAGCCCCGCCCCCTGCCATTATAACAGTTGGATTTTGCATATATTGTTCGTCTTTGTTCATATAGCATTTTAAAGGGATTTTTAATCAGTTCTTTTGTTGTTTGTATCAAACTACTGAGTGTGCCTTAACATGTTTCTTTTTTCGGATTATACCTACAGTTTGGCTGGATTGTACTTGAATATTGAATAATAATGTGATTTGGGAGAAAATATAAATGTATGTGTATGTTATTGTAAGTTTACTTAAATTAGGATAAAATACAAATGTATAGATCGACTTTGAATGATGATGTAAATATGTTAAATTAAAGTATGCCGTCCCAAAATACTGAGCTGTGTGAGAATGTCGCTGAATTTCAAAGGTACTCTCGCAGGTGGAATCTGAAAATCCAAGATTTAAAAGAGGCAGAGGGAGAGGATATTAGGGAAGCAGTCATTAATATCCTGGGAAAGGTGGCTCTGTGCATCAAAGACAAGCTAAGAGACGTGATTGATGTGGTACATCGACTTTGGAAACGAAGATCTGATGGACCCCCTCGCAATATCATTTTGCGCTTAACTATGCGCCATTACAGGGACATCATCTGGAAAATCGCCACGGGGAACACGTTTCTGGACGAGAAGAAGCTCTGCATCAAAGAGGCTTTGATACCGCAAGATCAGATATCATCCTGACCAACTTTTCCTCTAAATACACCTCTGCTGTCTTCAACCAGGATCTCAGCGATCACTGCCTCACTGCCTGCGTGCGTAATGGGTCCCCTCATCACTGGCAAACACTCCCTAAAACACTTCAGCGAGCTGGCCTTCCTAATCGACCTGGCCCTGGACCTGATCTCTCATCCCGTCAGTAGAGGATGCCTGGTTGCTCATTAAAAGTGCTTTCCTCGCCATCTTAAATAAGCATGCCCAGTTAAAAAAATGTAGAACTAAGAAAAGATATAGCCCTAAAGTGGTGATCCTAACTGACCTAAGACAGGTAATTTTTTACAAGGATTAAATGTCAGGAATTGTGAAATACTAAGTTGAAATGTATTTGGCTAAGGTGAAAACTGTAAATAACACTTAAGATCAACTGGTTGAAAAGATGTTTGATCAATACTGATTCAATATGGTATTTCATTCCAGATAATGTGTTTAATATATTGGGAGGTAATTATATTCCTGAAAGATTACCCAGTAAATTGGCTAGGTTTCACCAACAACCTTTAATGGCCTGTAAAATATGCTTGCTACACAATTTTTCCCAACATAAAGCTATTTTGTGGAATAATTCAGACATAACTGTAAGGAATAAGTCATTGTTCTACCCCAGGTGGCATGAGAGGAATATTGACTTTGTTCTTGATGTTTTCAACAACAGGGGTAATATTCTTACATATGAACAATTTATAACATTGAAAGAGTTTCCAATACCTTTCAGAGAGTTCATTTCTGTGATCAAAGCCGTTCCCAGTGGTCAAACTACACTAATGAAAACTCATCTTAGCTTTGGTAATGATCACAAAGCTTATCCAGAACTCAGTTTGGAAGGCGTGGGCTTACTTGAGAAATCTTGTTGTAATAAATATAAGACAAATTCTCCATTCACAAGACCAACTTACATCAAGAGGAAACATTTTCTGGAACATGCGTATTCCTGACATTGTCTGGAAAAATGCATGGTTAAGGCCTTACAAATATTGTATACCAAACAAATTTAAGGAAGTTCACTTAAACATTTTACATAAGAAATATCCATATAATTCTATGTTGTCCAACTTTGTGGCTATTGATGATATCTGCGTTTTTTGTGAAAAAGGTGAGAATCTGTCTCACTCTTTGAATGTAAATTTCTGTCAGAATTTTGGGAAAACCATGCAGAATACTTATTTACCATTATGAACACTCCCCATGTTTTTGACATGAAGGATATAATATGTTACTATTACAATGATAACAAGACCATTGAAATAATTGTGATTTTTTTTTATTCTTGTTGCCAAATACTTTATACACAATTTTTTTTTACAAAATTCGATACCAAAACTACACATTTTTGATAGTTAAATTCAATCTTCTTAGAACATTATCCCTAGCGAATAACAAGAATAACATTTCCTGAATCATTATAATGATATTTTTTCAGAGTGATTACAATTGCACTATAATTGTTTTTTTATTTTTATTATTTCATTGATATTTTTGTATGTTTTAGTATTTTCTTGTTAATACCTGCATTCTATTTTGTATGATGTAGCAATGTAAGTTGTTGATGTATTATGAATAAAAAAAAGAAGGGAAAAAAAGAAAGCCATCACCATCTGCGCCCATTCAACATAGCCTAAATTAAAGTTTTTATTCCTTTTAAACAAAATAACTTTTTGGGGTTCTCATATGTTTACAATGATGTTTTGATTATTGCTTGAGCAGTTGCAAAAATTATATTTTGTTGTGATCTTTGCATAATAACTATTTTGGATGCAGCAGTTAGCTAGAATAGCTGTAGCTGTAGCAAAAGCTAGCCAAATAGCCATTTTACTGGTTGAAGTGTTTTTAAAGGGAACACTAAAATAACACATCCTAGATCTGAATGAATGAAATATTCTTATTAAATACTTTTTTCTTTACATTGTTGAATGTGCTGACAACAAAATCACACAAAAATTATCAATGGAAATCAAATTTATCAACCCATGGAGGTCTGGATTTGGAGTCACACTCAAAATTTAAGTGGAAAGCCACACTACAGGCTGATCCAACTTTGATGTAATGTCCTTAAAACAAGTCAAAATGAGGCCCAGTAGTGTGTGTGGACTCCACGTGCCTGTATGACCTCCCTACAACGCCTGGGCATGCTCCTGATGAGGTGGCGGATGGTCTCCGGCGGGATCTCCTCCCAGACCTGGACTAAAGCATCCGCCAACTCCTGGACAGTATGTGGTGCAACGTGGCGTTGGTGGATGGAGCGAGACATGATGTCCCATATGTGCTCAATTGGATTCAGGTCTGGGGAACGGGCGGGCCACCCCATAGCATCAATGCCTTCCTCTTGCAGGAACTGCTGACACACTCCAGCCACATGAGGTCTAGCATTGTCTTGCATTAGGAGGAACCCAGGGCCAACCGCACCAGCATATGGTCTGACAAGGGGTCTGAGGATCTCATCTCGGTACCTAATGGCAGTCAGGCTACCTCTGGCGAGCACATGGAGGGCTGTGCGGCCCCCCCAAAAAATGCCACCCCACACCATGACTGACCCACCACCAAATCGGTCATGCTGGAGGATGTTGCAGGCAGCAGAACGTTGTCCACGGCGTCTCCAGACTCTGTCACATCTGTCACGTGCTCAGTGTGAACCTGCTTTCATTTGTGAAGAGCACAGGGCGCCAGTGGCAAATTTGCCAATCTTGGTGTTCTCTGGCAAATGCCAAACGTCCTGCACGGTGTTGGGCTGTAAGCACAACCCCCACCTGTGGACGTCGGGCCCTCATACCACCCTCATGGAGTCTGTTTCTGACCGTTTGAGCAGACACATGCACATTTGTGGCCTGCTGGAGATAATTTTGCAGGGCTCTGACAGTGCTCCTCCTGCTCCTCCTTGCACAAAGGCGGAGGTAGCGGTCCTGTTGCTGGGTTGTTGTCCTCCTACGGCCTCCTCCACGTCTCCTGATGTACTGGCCTGTCTCCTGGTAGCGCCTCCATGTTCTGGACACTACGCTGACAGACACAGCAAACCTTCTTGCCACAGCTCTCATTGATGTGCCATCCTGGATGAGCTGCACTACCTGAGCCACTTGTGTGGGTTGTAGACTCCGTCTCATGCTACCACTAGAGTGAAAGCACTGCCAGCATTCAAAAGTGACCAAAACATCAGCCAGGAAGCATAGGAACTGAGAAGTGGTCTGTGGTTACCACCTGCAGAACCACTCCTTTATTGGGGGTGTCTTGCTAATTGCCTATAATTTCCACCTGTTGTCTATTCCAGTTGCACAACAGCATGTGAAATTTATTGTCACTCAGTTTGCTTCCTAAGTGGACAGTTTGATTTCACAGAAGTGTGATTGACTTGGAGTTACATTGTGTTGTTTAAGTGTTCCCTTTACTTTTTAGAGCAGTGTATAATGCAGTTGATTTGCGATGATGACACAGACATTATATTAAGCAGGACATTCATACGAACCTTAAAATCCAATTGTAATCCAAAAGTAGTGTGAAATGCACTCATAAATAACATAAATATAGTTTTTTTTTTGCTGGAGTTTTATAAGAACTCCGCCGTGTTCTGCCACCAACTTCCGAGCATCACCCTCCTGCGGCAATGTTTGCAAACACAGATCTGTGTCTATAATGATCAAAAATAAAAAAGCACAACAAATACACTGACCCACCCATACTACTTCCTGAATCTCTCCCCTTCAACGGCCACACCGTCAAAACCAAGTAAGACAAGTTATTTTGATTTTATAGGGTTATATTCTTAAATGTTAGCTTTTTTACCGATCCAAGTGAACTCGACTATTTCTCGAAATGTGCTTCTAGAATTGTGGGCAGGTTTAATCTTCTGACTGGCTTTATTTAGCTATTCTGTAAATTTTCTGTCAGAGCAAAGCATTTCCTATGTCAGCATCTCGTTTCAACACCCAGCCCATCATCGCCCTTTGAAAACGCTCTTATTTGTTAACGATCCTGGATTTAGTTATTGCCACTTTTTTAATCGCTACACTTTTTGTCATATTTTTCCTCTCCAACATGAACCTACTTGGCAGATCGACCAGGTTTTCTAATTAGACCTACGTAATAGAGGCAATAGTTTAATCTCAAACTGCCATTTTGCCTCAACTCGGGACGCGTAGGCTACTGGGCTACAATGTGATATGTATTGGATGGCTACATTGTAATATTATGTAACAACCTCAGTGTATCATACATATATTTATTATTCAGCGGATAAATGAACACATGAAACATGAGACAAAACAGACTATTCTGATTGGCTGGAAGGTTACATCGTAACAACCATTCTAGTCTGATGTAGCCGAAAGTATGTTGTTTTATGAAATTATTTGCTTTATGGTTTTATTTCGTTATTTTGTTGGGTTCAAATCGAAGAATCAAGCCTTGACAGCCACATTGTCGTGTGTTCGAAGCTAGTTCTCTAGCAATGACTTTCATTCTTAAACTTTGCATTAGGCCTGTACTGGGCCCGCCTCCCGGCCTGTTTTTTCAGATTAATCCGTGTTTAGGGTAGATACTACTGAGATCCCAGTGTTGTGCCGAAAATCGCCCCCTGCCAGAATTCTCTCCCCCTTCGCGTGAACGCGCACACTCAATTCTTCATTGCTGCGACTTGCTTGCTAGTTGAGATTTCTGCTCTTCACTCCGTTGTCAGTGTAGCCTACATTTCACTGATCTTAGCAGAAAGTATTTTTTATTTGTCCTTCAAGGCTGCTGTCAATGATCACGTTAGGTTGCGTTTCATTTTATTTTCTTGCCTGCTGAAATCCCCCCCCCCCCCCCCCTTCTAATTCCTTAATTTTGTGTCTAGAGTCAAATACTTTCTGTGGCACACATCAGAGTCAAATACTTTCTATAGAACCAATTTAACAGGCAACCGAAATTAATAATTAATGTATGTGTGTTATATTAAACATGGAGGAATGAGTAAAATGTAGGCAAGCAATAAACATTTCAGAACAACTACTAGTCGAATAAGACATGGGAGAGATGACGCATTTTGGCAGAGATATATTTAGACTAATACACTTGAAACAAATAGCCAAACTGAAAACTGTAGACATTACTAGTGAATCCCCTGCGATCAAACTGCCATAAAAAAATGAAATGCAGCCTAACTGAGGTTTTCGGCACAACATCGGGTCGTGTCAGAGGGGAGGGGGTGGGGAACACCCAATCGCCCCTCCATATGTCACTGGTTATGTTGCTCTTTCGGGTTATCCAGTCCAGGGAGTGTCTCAAATTAGGAGTGCTGATGTAAGTGCAGGTCTCCCTTGTATTAATTATGATTTAAAAGGCAAAATTGAACCTAGTGCACCACTTTGCGATTACAGGCCCTGAAACCAGAAACCTGCAAGGCAGTTTATGTTTATTGTGGTATACCCCGGCTTCACATCAAGTCATGATAGTGGAATACTGGTAAACTGGTCAAGAGTCTGTAATAGTGACTACTGTTTGTTCATTTGATCCCGGAGTCATATCATTCATCTCAACTACTCCATGTAGCCTATGCGAGGCACATCGAGTCTCCATTTGCCTGTGAAACTTTTACTTCTCTATTATAATCTGAGTATATTTAGTGAACTATGTCTTTACAAATCTTTATTCTCTGAATAAAATTAGCAGTTTTATTCTTTGAATATAATATTTGGTCAGCTATTTCCCCCAGTAATTATGCTTCCTCTGATCCTTTAGGCAAGGTACATAATGTCATTGTCCTTACAGTGTGTTTTGGAAAGGAAGGAAGACTCAAACTTTTTTATCCCATTTACCCTTTATTTAACTTGGCAATTCTAAGGGGAAGTAGGAGTTGCTCAAAACAATGAGCTTTCTCTTATGTAATAATCCAATGCCTGGAAATCTTGTCACATGGAAATGTCTGTGTATGCTTAACTCATCCTTTAACTTTTCTCTTTTTTTTTAACCAAATCTGTATTTTGGCTTTAAATGGTATGTTGTAGAAGTGTCCAGACACTTCTTTTGCGATTTCACTTGGTTTTGAGAAACTTACCCAGGGGTGAAAGTATATTTAAATGTCTTCCCGGTACCTCCTATGTATGTTCCTGTATGTGTTGACCATAACAAGTGCCCCAGAACCAGTGGAAGCAATAAAAATAACCGTAACATCAAAGATCCACCACCATATTTTACAGTAGGTGATAGGTACTTTTTTGATAATGCATCCAGGCCAAAGAGCTCTACTTTTTTGTCATCTTACCGTAGTACCAGTTCCAATCCAAGTGCCAGGCAATAGCATTGTAAAATATTGTAGTGGATCTTTGATATTATGGGTCTGTTTAGCTTCTACTGGTCCTGGGGTCCTTCTTAAGGTCAACGGCATCATGAACTCTAACAAGTACCAGGACATTTTAGCCAAAAACTTGGTTGCCTCTGCCAGGAGGCTGAAACTTGGCCTCAAGTGGATCTTCTAGCAAGACAATAACCCCAAGCACACATCAAAATCCACAAAGAAATGGGTAACTGACCACAAAATCAACCATTTTGCAATGGCCATCTCAGTCTCCAGACTTGAACTCCATTGAAAACCTGTGATTTTGAATTGAAGAGGGCAGTCCATAAGCGCAGATGAAGGATATCAAGGATCTGACAAGATTATGTAATGGCCTAAGATCCGACCCAATTGTTCTCCAATCTCTTTAAACATTTTAGAAAAAGGCTCAATCTTGTTATCCTCGCAAGGGGAGGGTGCCTTAGAATTGAAAACAGGGGTACCAATAATTTTTACCTCTTTGATTACAGGTTAAAATGTATTTCTCTGAGAAATTGTATTAGTATAAAATATAATTTCCCATTTTTTTTTTGCATGCAATATTGCAATTATTTATTTCATTCAGTATTGTTTGGACGTCTGTATCAAAGGTCCCAATAATTTTGGACCTGAATGTATTTTATATTCAGTGAGCTCCAACATTACTGGAACCCCTGACTGGCAATGCACAAGCAATACTTTAAATATATACAATATAATTATAGAGAGAAACTCAAAATACCAACATTTGAGAAATACTGTACTTTATCCATTTTTCAATGGAACCCACTTAAAATCATTTATTGATTTTATTAAAAATCATTGTCCTCTAAATCAAGGTTTCACAATTAATGGCACCCTTAAAGATGATTGTAAATAACATTTTCCAAAATTAAACCAGTAATTAAATTCCACTTATTTATGTTTATCTAAGTCTTAAGGAACTATATTGAGGCATTACATCACTTTCTGTTTCAGTAGGGTATAAAAACGAGGTAACACACATGCAATATCCCTTTGTCATCCAACACCATGAAGAAAACAAAAGAACTGGCAGTTCAAAAAAAGATAAATTAAATTTTATTAGTCATATGCGCCGAATACAACCTTGCAATGAAATGCTTACTTACGAGCCCCTAACCGACAGTGCAGTTAAAAAAAATATGGATAAGAATAAAAGTAACAAGTAATTAAAGAGGAGAAGTAAAAAGAAAAAATAACTATGTACAGGGGGGTGCCGGTACAATGTGCGGGGGGTACCGGTTAGTTGAGGCAGTATGTACATGTACAGTGCCTTGCGAAAGTATTCGGCCCCCTTGAACTTTGCGACCTTTTGCCACATTGCAGGCTCCAAACATAAAGATATAAAACTGTATTTTTTTGTGAAGAATCAACAACAAGTGGGACACAATCATGAAGTGGAACGACATTTATTGGATATTTCAAACTTTTTTAACAAATCAAAAACGGAGAAATTGGGCGTGCAAAATTATTCAGCCCCCTTAAGTTAATACTTTGTAGCGCCACCTGTAGCGCCAGCTGTAACTGTCTCTATCAGTTTTGCACATAGAGACTGAACATTTTTCCCATTCCTCCTTGCAAAACAGCTCGAGCTCAGTGGGGTTGGATGGAGAGCATTTGTGAACAGCAGTTTTCAGTTCTTTCCACAGATTCTCGATTGGATTCAGGTCATGGATGTGTTGTTACCTATCCTTACCACCTGGGGATGGCCCATCAGGAAGTCCAGGAACCAGTTGCAGAGGGAGGTGTTTAGTCCTAGGGTCCTTAACTTGTTGATGAGCTTTGAGGGCACTATGGTGTTGAACGCTGAGCTGTAGTCAATAAATATAATTCTCACATAGGTGTTCCTTTTGTCCAGGTGGGAAAGGGCAGTGTGGAGTGCAATAGAGACTGCTTCATCTGTGGATCTGTAGGGGTCGTATGCAAATTGGAGTGGGTCTAGGGTGTCTGGGATGATGGTGTTGATACATGTTTGTCGCCAAACTCACTGGCTCTAGGTCATCTTTACGTTTTTGCTAGGTAAAGCCCCGCCTTATCTCAGCTCACTGGTCACCATAGCAACATCTGTAAATAGCCCATCCAACTACCTCATCCCCCATATTGTTATTTTTTTTGTTGCTCTTTTGCAACCCAGTATCTCTACTTGCACATCATCATCTGCACATCTGTCACTCCAGTGTTAATGCTAAATTGTAATTATTTCGCCTCTATGGCCTATTTATTGCTTTACCTCCCTAATCGTACTACATTTGCACACTGTACATTCTATTATGTTATTGACTGTACGTTTGTTTATCACATGTGTAACTCTGTGTTGTTGTTTTTGTCGCACTGCTTTGCTTTATCTTGGCCAGGTCACAGTTGTAAATGATAACTTGTTCTCAACTGGCTTACCTGGTTAAATAATGGTGAAATATAAAATATGAGCCATAACCAGCCTTTCAAAGCACTTCATGGCTACAGACGTGAGTGCTATGGGTCGGTAGTCATTTAGGCAGGTTACCTAAGTGTTCTTGGGCACAGGCACTATGGTGGTCTGCTTAAAACATGTTGGTATTACAGGCTCGGACAGGGAGAGGTTGAAAAGGTCAGTGAAGACAGTTGCTGGTTGGTCAGAGCATGCTTGCAGTACATGTCCTGGTAATCCATCTGGCCCTGCGGCCTTGTGAATGTTGACCTGTCTAAAGGTCTTACTCACATCGGCTGCGGAGAGCGTGATCACATAATCTTCTGGTACAGCTGGTGCTCTCATGCATGTTTCAGTGTTATTTTCCTCGAAGTGAGCATAGAAATAGTTTAGCTCGTCCGGTAGGCTTGTGTCACTGGGCAGCTCTCGGCTGTGCTTCCCTTTGTAGTCTGAAATGGTTTGCAGGCCCTGACACATTCGACGAGCATCACAGCCGGTGTAGTAGGACTCGATCTTAGTCCTGTATTGAGGCTTTGCCTGTTTGATGGTTCGTCGGAGGGCATAGCGGGATTTCTTATAAGCTTCCGGGTTGGAGTCCCGCTCCTTGAAAGAGGCAGCTCTAGCCTTTAGCTCAGTGTGGATGCTGCATGTAATCCATGGTTTCTGGTTGGGGTATGGTACGTACAGCCACTGTGGGGAAGACGTCATCGATGCACTTATTGATGAAGCCAATGACTGATGTGGTGTACTCCTGAATGCCATTGGAGGAATCCGGGAACATATTCCAGTCTGTGCTAGCAAAACAGTCCTGTAGCTTAGCATCTACGTCATCTCACCACTTTTTTATTGATCTAGTCAGTGATGCTTCCTGGTTTAATTTTAGCTTGTAAGCAGGAATCAGGAGGATAGAATTATGGTCAGATTTGCCAAATGGAGGGCGAGGGAGAGCTTTGTATGCATCTCTATGTGGAGTATAGGTGGTCCAGAGTTCAACGGTGTACATATATATATTTTTTTATAAATACTTATGCCTCACCTTCTCATGCTTCCTTTCTTTCAGGTCCTAAAGATGAGTTATCCAGGTTACCCTCCCTCCGGTGGCTACCCTCCCCAGGCAGGTGGCTACCCTCCCCAGGCAGGTGGCTACCCTCCCCAGGCAGGTGGCTACCCTCCCCAGGCAGGTGGCTACCCTCCCCAGGCAAGTGGCTACCCTCCCCAGGCAGGTGGTTACCCTCCCCAGGCAGCTGGCTACCCCCCACAACCGGGTGCATATCCCCCCCAAGCAGGAGGCTACCCACCCCAGGCCGGTGGCTACCCACCCCAGGCCAGCGGCTACCCAACCCAAGCCGGCGGCTACCCCCCCCAGGCAGGGGGCTACCCTCCCCAGCAGGCCGGAGGTTATCCTTCCATTCCTCCAGCACAAGGTAAGGCTATTATTTTGGGATTACATTAGTATTTTGTTTTCATGGTAGTGCAAAAGTGTGCTTGCTCTGGTTTGGAGTTATCCTGTTCATTAAAATCATGCTACATCACTCACTTGTTGTCTCTTCATTCTCTAGGTGGTTGGGGTGGAGCCCCTGCTGGTGGAATGGTAAATATGACTTATTATCTTGAATCAAGTAGCTAACTACCAACAA
This sequence comes from Oncorhynchus kisutch, assembly GCF_002021735.2. Lineage (NCBI taxonomy): Eukaryota > Metazoa > Chordata > Actinopteri > Salmoniformes > Salmonidae > Oncorhynchus > Oncorhynchus kisutch. The sequence goes on from NC_034184.2 coordinate 15,816,260, forward strand.
GTAACTACCAACATATTGTACGGCTCTAAATCAGCGGGTTCTATTTACGACCTGATCTACACACCCCGTAACATGTATGGAGTCTGTTACCATGTCATTATGTCCCAAATAGCTCCCCATTCCTATGGGCCCTGGTCAAAAGTAGTGCACTATTTAGGGAATAGGGTGCCATTTGGGACATAGCCAGAGCCAGTAATGTGATACCAGCTAATCACCTCCTTTTCTCCATTCCAGCCAGGCGGAGGTATGCCCCAGGGATACCCAGGCGGTCCTGCTCCATGTCCACCCCAGGGGTACCCAGGAGGCCCTGCCCCAGGACAGCAGCCCATGCCTGGCTACCCTGGAGGAGCCCCGGCACCCAACCCCTCCATGCCAGGATACGGAGGTGGTGCTCCGGCTACTCCCCATTCACCTGCCATCAATGTGAGAATCTCTTGTTTCTTTTTCAGTTTGTGTCATGTGGACTGAAACCATTAACCTGTATTTACATAGCTTTTTCTTAATATACTTTACAAAGTATTTCCTTGTTTCAGTATTTCCTTGTTTCAGTATTTCCTTGTTTCAGTATTTCCTTGTTTCAGTATTTCCTTGCTTCATTTTCAGTACTTGTTTCTATTTGTCATTAGAGAGGCTACAGGGGTGCGATAAAGGACCACCCAGGTGCTGACCCTCTGAGGGATGTGGAAGTCCTCCGCAAGGCCATGAAGGGCTTTGGTCAGTAGTTCATCATTATAGACATTCACTATCATGGATAGATGTATGAAGGATTTGATGAGAGTCAGTCAAATTCTAATAACACTTTATTTAGAGATGCACATTACATACCTGAAGTTCCTTCTGGGGAAAAAAAGTGATTTTATTATATTCTATAAATCTTCAATGGCTAGATGCATATGTAGAATATTATACAATTAAGAGCACACTATTTAGTGATACACATTCCATCTACTACCAGTTAAACTGCTAATAATGCTAATAATAGATTATTTTCAACAGGCACGGATGAGTCCGCTATAATTGAGCTTCTTGGAAGCCGCACCAGCAAGCAGAGGGTTCCAATGGTTGCAGCCTACAAAACCACTTATGGGAAGGTGAGGTTTATACTAGAGTAATGACTATGGTTTCTTCTATTGTTGCTGTTAGTTTAACTTCCATGTAGTGTTCATCTATGTCTGCGTCCTGTAGTGGTAATTGTAACCAAAAGGAGAGCGAGACTGTATTCTTCAAAACAACTTTATTATAACATTTGCAAAAATGAAGCAATCAATAACAACCACTCAGTGCGTCGTTAGGAAAGTCCAATGAACAGAGTTCTCTCTCTTATAGAAAAACTACCACCTATTTTGTCTACTTGGCAGTTTAGCAGATGGAAACAGGGACGGAACATGGTGTGTAAAAGCAGATTTAGCTTGTCTGTTCAGATAATGGTGGCAACATCAACTGTCAACCTTCCTGCTTGTTTTCACACATCTAAGTTCCTGTAGATTGTGAAAACAGGATTTGACATACTGAGGTCTCACCCGAACGGCTCTTATCTGTATGCCAAGATTTATGACTAAGTCACACGACAAGCCTGTATCAGTAAAAATACTAACATATAACAATAGACACTTATCTTGAGTAAAACAGCATAGTATGTCAATCAAATTTATTTATAAAGTCCTTACATCAGCTGATGTCATAAAGTGCTGTACAGAAACCCAGCTTAAACCCCAAACAGCAAGCAATGCAGGTGTAGAAGCACGGTGGCTAGGAAAAACACCCTAGAAAGGCCAGAACCTAGAGATGAACCAGGCTATGAGGGGTGGCCAGTCCTCTTCTGGCTGTGCCGGGTGGAGATTATAACAGAACATGGCCAAGATGTTCATAGATGACCAGCAGAGTCAAATAATAATAATCACAGTGGTTGTAGACGGTGCAACGGGTCAGCACCTCAGGAGTAAATGTCAGTTGGCTTTTTATTGCCGATCATTCAGAGTATCTCTACCACTCCTGCTGTCTCTAGAGAGTTTAAAACAGCAGGTCTGGGACAGGAAGCACATCCGGTGAACAGGTCAGGGTTCCATAGCTGCAGGCAGAACAGTTGAAACTGGAGCACCAGCACAACCAGGTGGACTGGGGACCGCAAGGTGTCATCAGGCCAGGTAGTCCTGAGGCATGGTCCTAGGGCACAGGGAGAGAGGGAGAGGGGGAGAGAGAGAGAGAAACACGGAGAGAGAGACAGGACAGAGAGAATACTTCAATTCACACAGGACACCGGATAAGACAGGAGAAATACTCCAGATATAACAGACTGACCCTAGCTCCCCGACACATAAACTATTGCAGCATAAATACTGGCGGCTGAGACAGGAGGGGTCGGGAGACACTGTGTCTAATTAAACAGTATAGTATGTAATTAATATTTAATTTACACCACAGTCTCAAATGGCACCCTATTCCCCTATGAGCCCTGGTTGAAAGTAGTGCACTATATAGGGAATAGGGTGGAGCAGCAGCACATTTGGGGCACAGATTTACTGTATGTTGAGTGACCTCTTACACAATCTTCTATTTCACAGGATTTATTCCACGATCTAAAGTCTGAGCTGACTGGGAGTTTTGAGAAGCTGGCTATTGCCATGTTGCAGACACCAGCCAAGTTCGATGCATCTGAACTCAAAGAAGCCATATCGGTTTGAACGGGTTCTTTTGTTTAATCTTAGACTATACCAGGTTCATGTGCATTAGAGCAAAACGTAGGATAACATTTTGAAACAAAACAGAAACATGCTTTTTATTGGACAAGTTCTGATATTACCTCCCTATTTCAGTCCGTTATGGACCGTTTTCTTTTGTTTCGTGCCTACTGAACACCACCCAGGTTATTCCACTCTTTATATTAGGCCTCTTTTGTGAGTCATTTCAGTATGAAACAGAAAGCTCCATTAAAGACAGACAAAGTCAGGTATGTTGAGGCCTGAGGAATCACCCATCTTACTATCTGGTGAACAAGCTTTAGATACTTACTGTAGCTTGTAGAGAACATGTATTACTTGGGCCATGATGTATTCTTATCTTGAACCACAAACTATATAGTGAACTATGTGGTGATTCACTGTAGCTGTAGAGAACATGTATTACTTTATTGCACCTGGCCAGTAATTATTATTGTCTTCTAGATCATTTCTGGAACTCATACACATAGCATTTATATATTTACTGTATACTTAACCCTGGCTGGTTTGTTCTCAGGGTGCAGGTACTGATGAAGCATGTCTGATTGAGATCCTGTCATCTCGCTCCAATGCAGAAATCAGAGAAATCAATCAAATTTACAAACATGGTAAGAGCTGTGTATTTATTATGGATCCCCATTAGCTGCTGCCAAGGCAACAGTAGCTAAAATGCCAAGGCACCAGCTACTCTTCCTGGGGTCCAGCAGAGTTAAGGCAGTTTATACAATTGAAAAAATATTACAATACATTCACAGATTTCACAACACACTATGTGCCCTCAGGTCCCTACTCCACCACTACCACATATCTTCAGTACAAAATCCATGTGTACGTGTGTGTATAGTGCGTATGTTATCGTGTGTTTGTGGCAACTGACCACATGACTGAACAGTAATCCAGGTGCAACAAAACTAGGACCTGTAGGACCTGCCTTGTTGATAGTGTTGTTAAAAAGGCAGAGCAGCTCTTTATTATGGATAGACTTCTCCCCATCTTATGTATCAATATGTTTTGATGACCGTTTACAATCCAGGATTACTCCAAGCAGTTTAGTCACCTCAACTTGCTCAATTTCAACATGATTTAGTTGAGGTTTAGTGAATGATTTGTCCCAAATACAATGCTTTTAGTTTTATTAATATTTAGGACTAACTTATTCTTTGCCACCCACTCTGAAACTAACTGCAGCTCTTTGTTGAGTGTTGCAGTCATTTCAGTCACTGTAGTAGCTGACATGTATAGTGTTGAGTCATCTGTATGCCAGTGGCATGGCATTAGTAAAGATTGGAAAAAGTAAGGAGCCTAGACACCTGCCCTGTGTGTTTCGGAGTAACTGACTGAAATGGCATTCGTTTAAGACAATGTATTGAAATGCTGTGTGTTTCAGAGTAACTGACTGAAATGGCGTTAGTTTAAGACTATGTATTGAAATGCTGTGTGTTTCAGAGTAACTGACTGAAATGGCGTTAGTTTAAGACTATGTATTGAAATGCTGTGTGTTTCAGAGTAACTGACTGAAATGGCGTTAGTTTAAGACTATGTATTGAAATGCTGTGTGTTTCAGAGTAACTGACTGAAATGGCGTTAGTTTAAGACTATGTATTGAAATGCTGTGTGTTTCAGAGTAACTGACTGAAATGGCGTTAGTTTAAGGCAATGTATTGAAATGCTGTGTGTTTCAGAGTAACTGACTGAAATGGCGTTAGTTTAAGACTATGTATTGAAATGCTGTTTGTTTCAGAGTAACTGACTGAAATGGCGTTAGTTTAAGACTATGTATTGAAATGCTGTTTGTTTCAGAGTAACTGACTGAAATGGCGTTAGTTTAAGACTATGTATTGAAATGCTGTTTGTTTCAGAGTAACTGACTGAAATGGCGTTAGTTTAAGACTATGTATTGAAATGCTGTTTGTTTCAGAGTAACTGACTGAAATGGCGTTAGTTTAAGACTGTATTGAAATGCTGTTTGTTTCAGAGTATGGTAAGACCCTGGAGGATTCCATTAGTAACGACACCTCAGGACACTTCCGTAGGCTCCTCGTCTCACTCTGTCAGGTAACTTTTTATTGATATGTTATCAATGGGTTTTTGTTATGTTATTGATGTGTTGTTAATCGTTATCATTGTGTAACATCTTTGACAGTGAAGGTTAAAGCTGATTCATGATGACAACCTAATACTCAACAAAGTCGGTGCTCTTGCACTTCAAACTGGCTATCTAATGGCTACAAATTAGACATATCTTTAATTTGTGTTAACAATTTCTGAAATGTTATATTATTTTAATGAAGTGAACAAGCGAAAAAGACTCGGGGAAACCAAATTTGTATGAAACTGCTATTTCCCTCTCAAGATAAACATCTACTATAGCCTCTTCCTGAGTCAGGAGTCAGGATGTAGAGCCTATTATAGAGCCATTTTTTGTTTACAAGCAAACTTCATATTGGAGTGGTGCACACATATGCTCACAGCAAAAAGTCCTGTAGCAGATACACTGATGTTGGGACATTGACAAACTTAGTAGTGTGTGAGTGAATACCATGAAAACACACAAAGACTGATGGCTATAGCTATGTTCAACAAGTTATTATTCTTCTGGCTTTACCTAGCTCTATTTGGGATATTTTACCTTGCCTCGCTGGCTTGCTACGTAATCAGTCCTCCAATGACATCTGCAATGTTGTAGACGATGACCATCTGATTACTTGTTTGTTAACTTGCAGGAGCTGTATTTGAAGTTGAATGATCGTATCCATTTCAATGTAAACAAACTCCTTTCTACTGCGAATATGTGCCCAAAGCTTTTGATGCGGCTGGGTCTGGATTTTTCAAGAAGCAATGGATGCATCCCAAAACTGTAACCTATTTGCTATATAGTGCACTACTTTTGACAAGAACCGTATGGGCCTGGTCAAAAGTAGTGCACTATAAATGCAATAGGGTGTAATTTAGGACGCAGCCCATAAAGATACCCTGGAAGATTTATGGAAGCAATTACTGAAATTGGTGGAGGAGAAGTTGAGTTTCCATGCCTCAAATTCCTTCCAAGCTACGAGTATTCCACTGTTCATAGTTTGTAAGGGTTTCCAGATTTTTTTCCTCCCGTGGAATAATATCGTCTGTCTCCCAGGCACTGGTCAAAAGCAGTGCACTATATAGGGAATAAGATGCCATTTGGGACGCATCCATTTATTTTGTAGTAAAACCATTTTTTTGCTTCCTGTTTGAAGGGAAATCGAGACGAGAGGGAACAAGTGGACATCAACATGGCCAAACAGGATGCTCAGGTGATCACTGTTTCTTGTTCTGTTAATATAATAGCATGTAAATAGTTTTAAAGATCTTTGTGATGTCACAATAGTGCTTATATACCCAGTAGGTTTATAAGAAATTGGACATTATTTGTTTCATTTCTGATCTGAAACTTTACTTAAGGAAGCATGTATCTGCCAATATTCATCTTTAAAAAATCTAATTCAAAAAATATTGGCAGCCGATATGATTCCAAAGATATAATATATGATTCGAAAGAGTTAGACAAGCATTTCATGCTTCTACTGATAGTTATTTTGTGTTAGATACTGATCATATTGTGCGTTAGAAACTGATCATGTTGTTTATTGTTCATTTTTTAATTTTTTAATTTCACCATTATTTAACCGGGTAGGCCAGTTGAGAACAAGTTCTCATTTACAACTGCGACCTGGCCAAGATAAAGCAAAGCAGTGCGACTCAAACAACAGAGTTACACATGGAATAAACAAACATATAGTCAATAACACAACATAAAAAAAAGAAAGTCTTTATACAGTGTGTGCAAATGGCGTGAAGAGGTAAGGCAATAAATAGGCCATAGTAGTGAAGTAACTACAGTTTAGCAAATGAACACTGGAGTGATAGATGTGCAGATGATGATGTGCAAGAAGAAATAGTGTTGTGCAAAAAAGTAAATAATAACAATATGGGATGAGGTAGGTAGATTGGATGGGCTATTTACAGATGGGCTATGTACAGCTGCAGCGATCGGCTCAGATAGCTGATGTTGAAGGTTAGTGAGGGAAATATAAGTCTCCAGCTTCAGCTATTTCCCCAAAACATTTTTTGCAATTCGTTCCAGTCATTGGCAGCAGAGAATTGGAAGGAAAGGCGGCCAAAGAGGTGTTGGCTTCGGGGATGACCAGTGAGATATACCTGCTGGAGCGTGTGCTATGGGTGGGTGTTGTTATCGGGACCAGTGAGCCGAGATAAGGCAGGGCTTTACCTAACAACAACTTATAGATGACCTGGAGCCAGTGGGTCTGGCGACGAATATGCAGCGAGGGCCAGCTGACGAGAGCATACAGGTCGTAATGGTGTGTGGTACAGTGCCTTGCGAAAGTATTCGGCCCCCTTGAACTTTGTGACCTTTTGCCACATTTCAGGCTTCAAACATAAAGATATAAAACTGTATATTTTTGTGAAGAATCAACAACAAGTGGGACACAATCATGAAGTGGAACGACATTTATTGGATATTTCAAACTTTTTTAAGAAATCAAAAACTGATAAATTGGGCGTGCAAAATTATTCAGCCCCTTTACTTTCAGTGCAGCAAACTCTCTCCAGAAGTTCAGTGAGGATCTCTGTATGATCCAATGTTGACCTAAATGACTAATGATGATAAATACAATCCACCTGTGTGTAATCAATTCTCCGTATAAATGCACCTGCACTGTGATAGTCTCAGAGGTCCGTTAAAAGCGCAGAGAGCATCATGAAGAACAAGGAACACACCAGGCAGGTCCGAGATACTGTTGTGAAGAAGTTTAAAGCCGGATTTGGATACAAAAAGATTTCCCAAGCTTTAAACATCCCAAGGAGCACTCTGCAAGTGATAATATTGAAATGGAAGGAGTATCAGACCACTGCAAATCTACCAAGACCTGGCCGTCCCTCTAAACTTTCAGCTCATACAAGGGGAAGACTGATCAGAGATGCAGCCAAGAGGCCCTGGATGAACTGCAGAGATCTACAGCTGAGGTGGGAGACTCTGTCCATAGGACAACAATCAGTCGTATATTGCACAAATCTGGCCTTTATGGAAGAGTGGCAAGAAGAAAGCCATTTCTTAAAGATATCCATAAAAAGTGTAGTTTAAAGTTTGCCCCAAGCCACCTGGGAGACACACCAAACATGTGGAAGAAGGTGCTCCGGTCAGATGAAACCAAAATTGAACTTTTTGGCAACAATGCAAAACGTTATGTTTGGCGTAAAAGCAACACAGCGCATCACCCTGAACACACCATCCCCACTGTCAAACATGGTGGTGGCAGCATCATGGTTTGGGCCTGCTTTTCTTCAGCAGGGACAGGGAAGATGGTTAAAATTGATGGGAAGATGGATGGAGCCAAATACAGGACCATTCTGGAAGAAAACCTGATGGAGTCTGCAAAAGACCTGAGACTGGGACGGAGATTTGTCTTCCAACAAGACAATGATCCAAAACATAAAGCAAATTCTACAATGGAATGGTTCAAAAATAAACATATCCAGGTGTTAGAATGGCCAAGTCAAAGTCCAGACCTGAATCCAATCGAGAATCTGTGGAAAGAACTGAAAACTGCTGTTCACAAATGCTCTCCATCCAACCTCACTGAGCTCGAGCTGTTTTGCAAGGAGGAATGGGAAAAGATTTCAGTCTTTCGATGTGCAAAACTGATAGAGACATACCCCAAGCGACTTACAGCAAAAGGTGGCGCTACAAAGTATTAACTTAAGGGGGCAAAATAATTTTGCACGCCCAATTTTTCAGTTTTTGATTTGTTAAAAAAGTTTGAAATATCCCATAAATGTCGTTCCACTTCATGATTGTGTCCCACTTGTTGTTGATTCTTCACAAAAAATACAGTTTTATATCTTTGTTTGAAGCCTGAAATGTGGCAAAAGGTCGCAAAGTTCAAGGGGGCCGAATACTTTCGCAAGGCACTGTATATGGGGCTTTGGTGACAAAACGGATGGCACTGTGATAGAGTGCATCCAGTTTGCTGAGTAGAGTGTTGGAGGCTATTTTGTAAATGACATCGTCGAGGATCGGTAGGATAGTCAGTTTTACGAGGGTAAGTTTGGCAGCGTGAGTGAAGGATGCTTTGTTGCGAAATAGGAAGCCGATTCTAGATTTAATTTTGTATTGGAGATGTTTAATGTGACCCTGGAAGGAGAGTTTACAGTCTAGCCAGACACTTAGGTATTTGTAGTTGTCCACATATTCTAAATCAGAACCGTCCAGAGTAGTGATGCTGGTCCGGCGGGCAGGTGCGGGCAGCGATGGGTTGAAAAGCACGCATTTAGTTTTACTAGCGTTTAAAAGCAGTTGTGTGTTAGAAACTGATAATGTTATGTTCTGTGTTAGAAACTGGTTATGTTGTGTGTTAGAAACTGATCCTGTTATGTTGTGTGTTAGAAACTGATCCTGTTATGTTGTGCGTTAGAAACTGATCCTGTTATGTTGTCTGTTAGAAACCGATCCTGTTATGTTGTGTGTTAGAAACTGATCCTGTTATGTTGTGTGTTAGAAACTGATCCTGTTATGTTGTGTGTTAGAAACTGATCATGTTATGTTGTGTGTTAGAAACTGATCATGTTGTGTGTTAGAAACTGATCCTGTTATGTTGTGTTAGAAACTGATCCTGTTGTGTGTAGAAACTGATCCCGTTATGTTGTGTGTTAGAAGCTGATCATGTTATGTTGTGTGTTAGAAACTGATCCTGTTGTGTGTAGAAACTGATCCTGTTATGTTGTGTGTAGAAACTGATCCTGTTATGTGTGTAGAAACTGATCCCGTTATGTTGTGTGTTAGAAGCTGATCATGTTATGTTGTGCATTAGAAACTGATCCTGTTGTGTGTTAGAAACTGATCCTGTTATGTTGTGTGCAGAAACTGATCCTGTTATGTTGTGTGTTAGAAACTGATCCTGTTATGATGTGTTTTAGAAATTGATCCTGTTATGTTGTGTGTTAGAAACTGATCATGTTATGTTGTGTGCAGAAACTGATCCTGTTATGTTGTGTTTTAGAAATTGATCCTGTTATGTTGTGTGTTAGAAACTGATCATGTTGTGTGTTAGAAACTGATCATGTTGTGTGTTAGAAACTGATCATGTTGTGTGTTAGAAACTGGTCCTGTTGTGTGTTAGAAACTGATCATGTTATGCTGTGTGTTAGAAACTGATCATGTTGTGTGTTAGAAACTGATCCTGTTATGTTGTGTGTTAGAAACTGAATCCTGTTATGTTGTGTGTTAGAAACTGATCCTGTTATGTTGTGTGTTAGAAACTGAATCCTGTTATGTTGTGTGTTAGAAACTGATCCTGTTGTGTGTAGAAACTGATCCTGTTATGTTGTGTGTAGAAACTGATCCTGTTATGTTGTGTGCAGAAACTGATCCTGTTATGTTGTGTGTTAGAAACTGATCATGTTATGTTGTGTGTTTAGAAACTGTATGCTGCCGGGGAGAACAAAGTGGGGACGGATGAGTCCCAGTTCAATGCCATACTGTGTGCCAGGAGCAAACCCCACCTGAGAGCAGGTAGCTACCCATCCGGCAGTATCTGTGTTTATATTACCAAGTCAGCTCACTGTTCTGGCCGACAGGGTTGTAACCTTTCAGATATTAAATGAGGTTGTTTCCTCATATCCTGTTTTTCTATGTCTATTATCTCAACACTATTTATACAAACATTTTATTCACTATATTAATGTATATTAACTGGTTGTTCCAATGTCATAACAACCCTGCCCATGGCTCATTAGTATATTATAACTTTTAAGTGGTTATAAAAATCATATTACATGTTTAACAACCATGCGTATGGTTATAACAACCTTAAAAACTCTAGTCAAAGTGTATTGGTCGTGTACACAGTTGTGGAGATGTTATCGCAGGTGCATCGAAACAATGCAGCAATATGCAGCAATATCTAGCAAATGACATGTTTTTTATTACATGATTATAGCAACCCGGCACATGGTTATAGCAACTCTGCCAATGGCTCATTAGTATGACAACCTTATTACATGTTTAACAACCCTGCCTAAGGCTATAACGATCGTATTACATGTTATTTTAACCCTGCCCATGGTTATAACAGCCATGGCTCATTAGTATATTATGACTACCATATTACATGTTTATAACAACCCTCCCTACATTATAACAACCCTGTCCATGGCTATAACAACCTTATGACATGTTTATAACAACCCTTGCCATGGTTCTTGTTTCTGCTAGTGTTCCATGAGTACCAACAGATGTGTGGCAGAGACATCGTGAAGAGCATCTGCAGGGAGATGTCTGGAGACGTGGAGGATGGCATGGTGGCTGTTGGTAAGTTCAGAAATAACCATTTAGCACTTTTTGGATCTGAAATTCCTGTTGACTAATGAGTGTTGAAAATCATATGATTCAGGATCACACTGATTTGTTTTGTTTTGATATGCACAGTGTCTACATTGGGCTCTAAAGGAGGAATGGGTTGCCACTTGGGACTAAGCCAATATGAAGATTAGTCATGTCTCAACTCTATGAAGTAAAGCCTTGTCTTGTTGTGTTGCAGTGAAATGCATCAGGAACACTCCTGAATACTTTGCAGAGAGGCTTCACAAGGCCATGGCGGTAAGGAAATAACTGTTTCTCACTCCGCTGATGGAAATGTTCTTCAACCGTGTTTACGGGTAGCCGCCATGAGACATTGTTTGTAGTCACTATAACTATAGTGTCTTAGACATATTTTCACACACACACTAGTGCTGAGCTATTAACCAACATTTTTTCAACAACTAATTGACAGGGTTCAATTATTTGAATTCCATTTCATTTAGTTTTTTTCTTCTGTTTTTCTAGAGATAAATCAGATCCCGCCTGAACTGTGCGATGTAATGGGGAGTTGTTGACGCTCCTTCAAATTAGTGGATGCTGCTATTTCAGCCACACTCGTTGCTGTCAGGTGTATAAAATTGAGCACGCAGCCATGTAATCTCCATAGACAAACATTGGCAGCAGAATGGACTTACTGAAGAGCTCTGTGACTTTCAGCGTGGCACCGTCATAGGATGCCACCTTTCCAACAAGTCAGTTTGTAAAATGTCTCTCCTGCTAGAGCTGCCCCAGTCAACTGTAACTGCTGTTATTGTGAAGTGGAAATGTCTAGGAGCAACAACGGCTCAGCAGCGAAGTGGTAGGCCACACAAGCTCACAGAACGGGACCGTTGAGTGCTTAAGCACAGCGCGTAAAAATCGCCTGTCCTCGGTTGCAACACTCACCACCGAGTTCCAAACTGCTGCTGGAAGCAACGTCAGCACAATAACTGTTAGTCGGGAGCTTTGTGAAATGGGTTTCCATGGCCGAGTAGCCGCACACAAGCCTAAGATCACGATGTGCAATGCCAAGGGTCGGCTGGTGTAAAGCTCGCCACCATTGGACTCTGGAGCAGTGGAAACGGGTTCTCTGTAGTGATGAATAACGCTTCATCATCTGGCAGTCCGACGGACGAATCTGGGTTTGGCGGATGCCAGGAGAACGCTACCTGCCCCAATGCATAGTGCCAACTGTAAAGTTTGGTGTAGGAGGAATATAATGGCCTGTGGCTGTTTTTCATGGTTCGGGTTAGGCCCCTTATCAGTGAAGGGAAATACACTGCTCAAAAAATAAAGGGAACACTTAAACAACACAATGTAACTCCAAGTCAATCACACTTCTGTGAAATCAAACTGTCCATTTAGGAAGCAACACTGATTGACAATAAATCTCACATGCTGTTGTGCAAATGGAATAGACAACAGGTGGAAATGATAGGCAATTAGCAAGACACCCCCAATAAAGGAGTGGTTCTGCAGGTGGTGGCCACAGACCACTTCTCAGTTCCTATGCTTCCTGGCTGATGTTTTGGTCACTTTTGAATGCTGGCAGTGCTTCCACTCTAGTGGTAGCATGAGACGGAGTCTACAACCCACACAAGTGGCTCAGGTAGTGCAGCTCATCCAGGATGGCACATCAATGAGAGCTGTGGCAAGAAGGTTTGCTGTGTCTGTCAGCGTAGTGTCCAGACCATGGAGGCGCCACCAGGAGACAGGCCAGTACATCAGGAGACGTGGAGGAGGCCGTAGGAGGGCAACAACCCAGCAGCAGGACCGCTACCTCCGCCTTTGTGCAAGGAGGAGCACTGCCAGAGCCCTGCAAAATGACCTCCAGCAGGCCACAAATGTGCATGTGTCTGCTCAAACGTTCAGAAACAGACGCCATGAGGGTGGTATGAGGGCCCGACGTCCACAGGTGGGGGTTGTGCTTACAGCCCAACACCGTGCAGGACGTTTGGCATTTGCCAGAGAACACCAAGATTGGCAAATTCGCCACTGGCGTCCTGTGCTCTTCACAGATGAAAGCAGGTTCACACTGAGCGACAGACGTGACAGAGTCTGGAGACGCCGTGGAGAACGTTCTGCTGCCTGCAACATCCTCCAGCATGACCGGTTTGGCGGTGGGTCAGTCATGGTGTGGGGTGGCATTTATTTGGGGGGCCGCACAGCGCACCCTCCATGTGCTCGCCATAGGTAGCCTGACTGCCATTAGGTACCGAGATGAGATCCTCAGACCGCTTGTGAGACCATATGCTGGTGCGGTTGGCCCTAGGTTTCTCCTAATGCAAGACAATGCTAGACCTCATGTGGCTGGAGTGTGTCAGCAGTTCCTGCAAGAGGAAGGCATTGATGCTATGGACTGGCCCGCCCGTTCCCCAGACCTGAATCCAATTGAGCACATCTGGGACATCATGTCTCGCTCCATCCACCAACGCCACGTTGCACCACATACTGTCCAGGAGTTGGCGGATGCTTTAGTCCAGGTCTGGGAGGAGATCCCGCCGGAGACCATCCGCCACCACAGGCACGTGGAGTCCACACACACTACTGGGCCTCATTTTGACTTGTGTTTTTTTTAAGGACATTACATCAAGGTTGGATCAGCCTGTAGTGTGGTTTTCCACTTTTAATTTTGAGTGTGACTCCAAATCCAGACCTCCATTGATAATTTTTGTGTGATTTTGTTGTCAGCACATTCAACAATGTAAAGAAAAAAGTATTTAATAAGAATATTTCATTCATTCAGATCTAGGATGTGTTATTTTTGTGTTCCCTTTATTTTTTTGAGCAGTGTATTAACGCTACAGCATACAATGACATTCTAGACGATTCTGTGCTTCCAACTTTGTGGCAACAGTTTGGGGAAGGACTTTCCTGTTTCAGCATGACAATGCCCCTGTGCTCAAAGCGAGGTCCCTACAGAAATGGTTTGTTGAGATCGGTGTGGAAGAGTTTGACTGGCCTGCACAGAGCCCTGGCCTCAACCCCATTAAACACCTTTGGGATCAATTGGAACACCGATTGCGAACCAGGCCTAATCGCCCAACATCAGTTCTCGATCTCACTAATGCTCTTGTGGCTGAATGTAAGCAAGTCCCCACAGCAATGTTCCAACATCTAGTGGAAAGCCTTCCCAGAAGAATGGAGAATGTTATAGCAGCAAAGGGGGGACCAACTCCATATTAATGCCCATGATTTTGGAATGAGATGTTCGATGAGCAGGTGTCCATGTACTTTTGCTCATGTAGTGTATCTCTACCTGAAAATACATAATCTAAGTGATTTAATAGTTGGTATTCAGCAGTCACATAATTATGCCTTATTTACTTTGAAGAACTACAAAATAGTGATTTTTGTCAGACCGCATAGGCAGCAGTCAAATAAAACAAATGTAATATACACAACTGAAATATTTTAGTAAAACAAAATATGTCATTGTATGCTGTAGCGTTAATACACTGCTTAAAAAAGGTAGTAATCGGCAGTGACTACCATCATGGGACCCTTTAAAAAAAAGTATTGTGTGTTACAGCATTCAACCCAAATAATAGAAATAGAAAACCTTTATTTTTTAATAATCGAACCGAAACCGAACCAAACTCAAAAAGCACCAACACACACACACACACATTTAGACGCCGTAGTGATTTTTAAAGATTTTTATTTTTTATTTCACCTTTATTTAACCAGGTAGGCCAGTTGATAACAAGTTCTCATTTACAACTGCGACCTGGCCAAGATAAAGCAAAGCAGTGCGACACAAACGACACAGAGTTACACATGGGATCAACAAACGTACAGTCCATAACACAATAGAAAAATCTATATACAGTGTGTGCAAATGTATTAAGGATAGGGAGGTAAGGCAATAAATAGGCCATAGTGGTGAAATAATTACAATTTATCAGTTAAACACTGGAGTGATAGATGTGCAAGTAGAGATTCTGGGATGCAAAGGAGCAAAAAAATAAATAACAATATGGGGATGAGGTAGTTGGGTGGGCTATTTACTGATGGGCTGTGTACAGGTGCAATGATCCGTAAACTGCTCTGACAGCTGGTGCTTAAAGTTAGTGAGGGAGATAAGACTCCAGCTTCAGTGATTTTTGCAATTCATTCCAGTCACTTGCAGCAGAGAACTGGAAGGAAGGCGGCCAAAGGAGGAGTTGGCTTTGGGGATGACCGGTGATATATACCTGCTGGAGCGCGTGCTGCTATGGTGACCAGTGAGCTGAGATAAGGCAGGGCTTTACCTAGCAAAGACCCTTATAGATGATCTGGAGCCAGTGGGTTTGGCGACAAATATGAAGCGAGGGCCAGCCAACAAGAGCATACAGGTCGCAGTGGTGGGTAGTATATGGGACTTTGGTGACAAAACGGATGGCACTGTGATAGACGACATCCAATTTGCTGAGTAGAGTGTTGTAGGCTATCTTGTAAATTACATCGCCGAAGTCGAGGATCGGTAGGATAGTTTTACAAGGATATGTTTGGCAGCATGAGTGAAGGATGCTTTGTTGCGAAATAGGAAGCCGATTCTAGATTTAATTTTGGAGATGCTTAATGTGAGTCTGGAAGGAGAGTTTACAGTCTAACCAGACACCTAGGTATTTGTAGTTGTCCAAATATTCTAAGTCAGAGCCATCCAGAGTAGTGATGCTAGACAGGCGGGCGATTGCGGGCAGCGATCGGTTGAAGAGCATGCATTTAGTTTTACTTGCATTTAAGAGCAGTTGGAGGCCACAGGAGGGGTGTTGTATGGCATTGAATCTCGTCTGGAGGTTTGTTAACACAGTGTCTTAAGAAGGGCCAAATGTATACAGAATGGTGTCGTCTGCATAGAGGTGGATCAGAGAATCACCAGCTGCAAGAGCAACATCATTGATGTATGCAGAGAAAAGAGTTGGCCCGAGAATTGAACCCTGTGGCACCCCCATAGAGACTTCCAGAGCTCCAGACAACAGCCCCTCCGATTTGACACACTGAACTCTAACTGAGAAGTAGTTGGTGAACCAGGCGAGGCAGTCATTTGAGAAACCAAGGCTGTTGAGTCTGCCGATAAGAATGCAGTGATTGACACAAGTCGAAAGCCTTGGCCAGGTCGATGAAGATGGCTGCACAGTATTATATTTTATCGATGGCAGTTATGATATTGTTTAGGACCTTGAGCGTGGCTGAGGTGCACCCATGACCAGCTCGGAAACCAGATTGCATAGCGGAGAAGGTTCGGTGGGATTCGAAATGGTCGGTGAATTTAGAAAGGCAGGGTAGGATAGATATTGGTCTGTAACAGTTTGGGTCTAGAGTGTCTCCCCCTTTGAAGAGGGGGATGACCGCGGCAGCTTTCCAATCTTTGGGATCAGAAGATACGAGAGGTTGAACAGGCTAGTAATAGGGGTGATGGAGACAACAAGTTATGTTTTAGGGCTAGTTCATGGGATGGCACCTACTGTGTTGACTGAAGAGTTCATGCTTATATTATGCTGAAATTATGATGACATTTTGTGAAGTTTTGGATTTCGGTAAGGGTTTTTTCAACTCTTCGGGCACATTTATTTTCTCGAGGCAAGCCGAAGTTGGTAGCCAAAGTCAGTAGCTGAAGTCTATGCCCCTTTGTCGGTGATTGGTTAACAGTAGGGATTCTTCAATAAAGTCTTTGTTGTCATTTAATTTAATGAGAGACGACTCGTTTTCATGCACATATTTTCACTGATAAATACTGCACCAAATATCTTAGTTAAATATAAACTGCAGAAATATCAAAATTATTGACAGATTTCTTGAGTCATCTTGGATTAATTCTGACTATTTTGAAGTGTATACTGGCTACGGTGTCTCAAAATGGACAAACAGTACTATTGTCGCTTTTTTCACATTTTTCAAGCGAATGTCTTTTAAGGGAGTATGCGAGCACACTCATGGCGCCAGCCGAACTGAAGCATACTGACGCATTAACCCCTCTTTGTGATATAAATCCTTTAATTAATATTTAGTATTGACTCTGTACTATGTGTTCCCAGGGGGCTGGGACCAAGGACAGGACTCTGATTCGGGTCATGGTGACTCGCTCTGAGGTGGACATGCTGGACATCAGACAGGTGTATCAGCAGACCTATGGGAAATCACTGTACACCGCCATCTCTGTATGTACCTTACACAAATAATCACTATGCAAAAATTATTTTATTGGAACCAATCCATAGATTTTATGCTATGGAGATGGATTGCTGCCAAAATTATGGAAATGAATGAATAATAATTCACAAGTAAATTATATTCATTTCTTGGTTTATCTAATGGAGAATGATGCATTTAATACTGTTTTTTTTCTCACCATCTGATAGGGTGATACCTCTGGTGACTACAAGAAGATGCTGCTGAAGCTGTGTGGTGGAAGTGATTAGAGGGAAATTAAGACATCGTCTACATCAACCAGGACAGTGAAGTCATAGAATTAGAATGAGAATATTTAAATTCAGAGGTGCTATGGCCGTTCTATTTCTATGAGTGTGCTAGTCCATAAGAATGTGCCAGACACGATCCTATATCAACCTGTGATGCATGTCATTATTTTAGCCTTACTTGTGTCTCACACTCCAATGCAACATTTCATTACTAACTACTAACACACACAACATAATGTACTAAACGATATATGCAAGATAATTATTTTCTTTGCTGCATATGCAATCAGTTATTGTGTAGTCTTGATACATTTTCACAGTGGTGGAAAAAGTCCCCAATTGTCACACTTGATTAAAAGTAAAGATCCCGTAATAGAAAAAGTATTTTTACTTAAGTACTTTACACCACTGCATTTTCAAACGTTTTTTTTTATCATGATATGTGTAATCATATTTCATGTTATCAGGATAGTATCATTGTATACTAAAATACAGTACTATAATTTACAAATGATTAGCTTTCTGCCAAAAACGAAATATATATTAATATTTCTGGATGTTAAAGTCTTTGTGTAAACATGTGCAAATATTGTATGAGATTTAGATACATTTTGTATATCTTAAGTATCCTAGAGTTTTATTGCTGACTACTACTATATTCTATGCAAATTAGCACCTTGTTACATTTAGAATGAAAGCCAATAATAATGAAATATCACTACACATTTTCCCCCCAATTTTTCTCTGTTAGTGACACCTTTTATTAATGTTGGCAATTTTCCATTGCTTGTTTCCCAGATATAAACACAATGTTGCCTATTATGCTGCAGACCCAAAACCCGCCATGGCATGCAACTCTTTCAATCTTATACCATCTATTTTGAAAGCTATTTAGTTCCACACAAGTCAATATTTGTTTCTCATGTAATCTTTCATTGCCATTTTTACCATAATTTGAATGTAAGTAATTGTGCAACTGTTTGCCAAAAGTGAAACATTTATTCATTACATAGGTATCTATAACCGGTACATGTAGTAAAATGTTATGCCAGTAGAGAGCAGGTTTTATACACAAGTGAAATTGGCAATGGATCCACTGAGACATGGTAACTGGAAAATGATCAATTCTGGCTCAGTATATAGCTATTATATTAATACCACTTTTGTTACTTGTCACAATGGCCCAAAAGTGCTGCCTTTGTATGTACAAACTAACGTTTATAATCATTTTATTGTTGTCATGTTCATCCACAGGCTTATAATGGCATCCTTCGTGTCAATTAAAATATTTTGACTGACTCATTTTCTGTTTCAATAATTAGATTTTTGTCCTTCATATTCATATCATTGATTGTCATAGCCTGAGTGCTATTAAGCCAACTCCTTTACACTCATAGGCTGGACAAGGACAGCATTGAAGATGGAAAGAGCACCAAACGACTTGGGACCAGGCAATGACTAATTTCTCTACTGAGAGACATTTAATAACTTCTTAAATAGTAATTTCCCTATTAGACAGCTGTTTAACACAACAATGATCATCTGCATTTCAAAGGCCTGTTTCATTTCCACCGTGGCCAGATAATGAACCTACGCAGACACATCGAAGTCAAGCTGACAGTCCATCCCTCTTCAGAGACAAGATTTACCTCACCTTACCTACAGTCAAAGGTGGAAATGAAAAGGTTCATATGAAAGTACCCTCTCTGCATGAGCCTTCCTCTTATCTGAGAGGGAGAGGGGAAATTGAATAATGTCTCAAATGGCATCCTATTCCCTTTATAGTGCGCTACTTTTGACCAATGCCCATCGAATAGGGTGCCAATTGGGACTTGAGAAAAAGGTTGGTTTGCGTTAGAGTTCACTGCCACACCAGAGAGTGGTTTTAGCACAGCAGAGAGCTTTAGCTGGGCTGCTAAAAGTGGATGAAATGGAGGATGAGAGAAATTTAAAGGCAATGTTCCAATTACTTCCCCCCCTCCCTCTCTTTTCCTATCTTTCTCTCTTCCCTCCCTTATTTACCCTCATTTTTCCAGGTAAGTTGATGGGGACCCATTATTTTACAGCAATGACCTGGGGAAGAGTTTCAGAGGGGATGAATGAGCCAATTTGGAAGCTGTGGTTGATTTGGTGGCCATGATGGTATGATTGGTATGAAAGATTGGGGATTTAGCCAAGCCACCGGGATTAACACCCCTACTCTTATGAGTGAATGAAGCTTTTCTAATGCAGCTATAATAATTTTATCTTATGTTGGCTAGGCTTCTTGTATCATAGCGTCACAGACTTATAAATTACATATCAAAGAGGCTATTTTGAAGCTGGATTTACCTGCAATGATTGTGGTTCTTTCACCCACCGTAGTTGACTTATTGTAAGTCACTCTGTATAAATCTGACGTAAAAAAAAACATTATTTTACACATTTTGTATGTGTAAAAAGGCTCTAAGAGCATCTTCTAATGACTCAAATGTCAATAATATCCAGGAAAAATAGGAACCAAATCTTTATGTTTGAGCGTTAGCTTAGTGTTACGACTAAATGACCCTTCACTTTGTAAATCCATGTGATCCTTTCTTCATTAAATATAAAGGTCAAAGGTAAATTAGGAGCAAAGCGGGAAAGTCCGACCACTTCCTTGTACTGTTGTTACAGAGTTACACTTGATGAATTATTAACACATATTTTAGCACCAGGAAAATATTTAAGCCTTTCTAATCATCATGCCCTTTACACAGCTTGAACACATACACCTATACCGTCTATGGTGTGCACATATAGTCATTTGCAGCTGTCTATCAGAGAGAATGACCGAATGTCCCATATTGGCTGGGAGTGGGGGAATCTACATTTGGCTTGCTGTTTAAATGCTCCCATAGAGTCATGATGATCAATAATATGTCCATGCGTCATCAGAACTGAACTGGTGCAGTCAAACCAGGGCTACTTTCAACCAGAGCTGCTGTCAAGGTCAGACCACCATGTACTGATTGACTGACTCACTGGGTCTTCTTTCCCCTGGGACTGTCTCTACTACTGTATATTGTACTCATAAGGGAGGTTGGGGCAGGTTGTCTGTCTCTCACCTGATCCATACCATTCCATGTTCAATTCATGTAGAAAGGGTCCGGGGAGACAATTCAGACTGAAATTATTTGACTACTGACCAGAGTTGGGATCAATTCCATTTAAATTCTTGTCATTTCAGAAAGTAAACTAAATTACAGTTGCAAATGTTTAAAATCCTTACTGGAAGGTGTTGAAGAGAATTGGAATTTCAGTGTACTTCCTAACCCCTGCTCCTGACAGGACAAACTCTTTTTCAGGTTGGACATACTCTTTTTCAATCAATTTGATCTGAAACATGGCATTCTACTTTATTTACATCCGGTTGTGGGGATAGACAGTAGCAATATGCGGTCACTCACAGGAGTTGATAGGAGTGGAATTTATCCAGTCAGTTGATATGGAATGAGTGAACATTCTGCCCAAGTGACATTTGGTTGCCATGGATGTAGTAATCCCTGTTTAACTCTCAATCCTCCATGAAAAATTAAGGATTAGAAGAATAACACATAATGAGATAGCAGATTTCCCGATGCAGTGAAACTCACCCATTTAATCCTGGATTTTGGCATGTATAGCCTACCCTTTCAATCATGCTACTTCTGATGAACTAAACAAGTAAATTATTTTGATGTATTACAATAAAATCCTATTGTATCCAATTGTATCTATACCATGAGTCGATGGGATGTTTCAGCCCCCTTAAGTGTGTTTGTGTATGTGTGTGTGTGTGTGTGTGTGTGTGTGTGTGTGTGTGTGTGTGTGTGTGTGTGTGTGTGTGTGTGTGTGTGTATGTGTATGTGTGCGTGTGTGTGTATGAGTGGGGGCGCGCACATGTGTGTGAATGTGTGCATGCACGTGCATTCATTCATAGACTATATGATAGCACCATGTGCATTTCAAGTTCAATTGAATTCTAATTGACAGTAGAACACTACTATAGCATTCAATAGCAACCCTCACACCCCTTATGTAGGTACTGTATGTTCTGTGACAGTTATGTTCGAGGAATTTACATATTTTCACAAAATTCCGATCAGCTCTGTATGGATTTTCCACGTAAAAAGCTGAAGTAGCTGACCGATTTAGAATAATCAGTGGTATTGTTTTCAAGCTGTTTAAAACGCCAAAGGGTCAGTCTATAGGCACAGTGTGTACAGAATTAAGCTCACTCACAGTAGGGCCAGCTCAGCGGTGGTCGTCTGTGTATGGTTTACTCTAATGAATGGCATTGTATGCATCCCAAATGGCACCCTATGCCCTATATAGGGCACTACTTTTGAACAGGACCCATAGATGTTGCCAGGGGTGCAACTTTGGATTTACCAAACCATATATATACATATTATTTTATCCAGTTGGATTATCACTCCAAACAGCCTACCAGATTGCTCGGAGGTGTCTGCATGGTCCTAAAGCACACCAGGCCTCGTTTTGCATCACATTCCAATGATAAAACTGGGAGGGGGAAAAAAATGCTATTTCAGAATGTGGGGAGGACTGTCCTCAGTGAAAGTTGGGTGTTACGCATAATAAAGTGTTCGCAAAAGGTATTCTGTTATAACCTACATATAACCTACACTGCATGACATCATATTTCTATGTCTTATAGCTTAGCGTTAGAGGCTATGTTTTATAGTGTTGGGTTAGAAATAGGCCATAGATGTCAGGGTTAGAGGCTGTGTGTTATAGTTTAGAGTTGACCCCATCTCCCAGCATTTGCCTCCTCTCCTCATCTCGTCTTCCTCAATCTCGTTTGTTTCTCAAGACCTTCTCATCTGCATGGCATATGTGACTTCTGCCTCCAGTCACTAAATCCTTCTTTTAGATGATGTGCGAAGGATTCGACTATGTAGAGCAGAAGCAAAATTATAGTGCAGATGTGTCAACCAGTGAACAATCTAGATAGGAATACGTCCTAAATGGAACCCCATTCCATATTTTAGTGCATTAGGGGCTCTGGTCAAAATGATGCCTTATACAGGAAATAGGGTGCCTTTTGGGACCCAAAGAGGAATACAATTCTTTCAGTATAAACAGAATATTGTAATATTGTACACAAACTGATAGCCTAATAATCGACAGAGTGTTGTGGTTCAGATATAGGTATAAAATACATCAGAGGAAAATGTGCCATGAGAAATTATATAATGCAACAGAACTACTGAATATTTTTCACTACAAAGATCCTCCATTCAGCAGAAAATGACAGGAAATAACGGGGATAATTCAATATTGCTATTATTTTGTCGGTCTATTTTATCCCAAATGGTGTCCCTACCAATTGACAGTAATATTTTTCCACCTTTCAATGTAAAGTTTTAAGCCAGGTGCGTCTGTGGAAAGCCCCGCCCACTTGGCCATTGCACTAAAATATGATTGGCAGGGGAACTACAGCTGCTGCGCTCGAGTCATGGTGGAGGTTGCGGTTCTGGGGAAAGGCTCTTAAAGAGTTGTACTACTTTTCAGCATGTCGGTCGAACTCGATTTAGAAAGACCGGATTTAATGGGTATACGATGCGGACCACTTCAGACGTAGCCTAATAGTCACGAAAACGGAGGAAAAGTTGGATCTTGAACGCTGTGGTAAAATGTAACCCTTTTTCTTAGCGCACCAGTCAACAGCCCTGGGCAACAAATATGGCTACTTGGGTCTACTCTTCTTTCTATTTGGGATGAAAGGCGACACAATTTGGCTATGCACTACAATCGCGGGACTACGACTCAACTCTTCCAAGAAGTGACCTATCCAGAAATGGTTACGGCTGAACTGTATAGAGATCTTAAAGTGGTCAGCTGATAAAACGTAGGCAACGCGGTAGTCGTGCAAATAGCAGCGAGTTGAGAGAGATGGAGTCTAAGCACAAAGAGTTGTTAGATAAATGCTACCAGAACTTACTGGAGTCAATAACACATGCAGATCGGGTCGTGGAGGTGTTGTCTCAAACTGGCACCCTCACCCAATCGGAACGTTATGAACTGGGTCACAACTGCTCGTCCAACTCGGAGAAAGTGGTCCTTCTCCTGAAAATCTTGATAAGCAAAGAGAGAGACCATTTCAAAGACCTTTGCGCTGCCCTAGAAAAGACGCACCCTCACCTGAATTCTGCACTTTTAATGAACGGCGTTGGAGAAGTAGATCATTCATCTGGTGAGAAATTACAATCCTCAAATCAAATGTCAAAGAATGTCATTATATTCGCATATTGTGAATAGCCTAAATATTGGTCAGAAATCTGTCAAATTCAGTCGTTGAGATGATCAAGACGATCACAAGTTGATGTAAACAACTTGACGTCACTCTGCCCCATGTGTGGTCTCAGTCCCACGTTCATTATGGACATCTGCCACATCTGGTGGTCCACTTTAAGATTTGATCTAGTGTCTGTCTCTCTTTCTCTCTGTGTGTGTGTGTGTGTGTTCTCCATTCCAACCTAATCCACTTCTCCAGCTTTGAAGATATTAACAATATGGCAACATAAAGGATAGCAGGACAAAGAGTGTGGAGGGATTTGGGATTTCTTTGGGTTAAATTCTACTTTTATATATATATATATAGAGATAGAGAGAGAGAGTGATTTTACACTCACACATAGGTTTAACACCTTACCCCCCATTGCTATTAGTGAAAGTATTTAATGGAATTAAATTACTAAAATAATCAATGGTGTGGTAGTGAGTGGCCATGCCCTTATTGGAACACAATCAATAACTGTATCGATATTAAATGTCAAAGCCAACTGAGAGTTTGCACCTACATTACTGTGACTGTGTTATAAGGTGATCGTAATGTGTGATAAACTTTGGACTGCTTTTCATGTTAAAACTGGGTAGAAAAGGTAGATAGTTTCTCAGAATCAGACAGAGAAGGTAAACTGGATTAACAGCTTTCATAGTAGCATTTTGAGCATACAGTATTCAATAAGAAACCTATAGTCAGAGTCTGAAACCTCAGTCTAATACTGGTAGGTGTAGATGATACCCCAAAATATAGTTATTCCACCCCTTTCTTTAACCTGGGTACCAGTCAGTTTTTGCTCTCTTGTTAAATCCTTAAGGCATTGTCATGTTTGGCTTGTCAATGAGTATGGTTACATGCACACAATAATGCAATTATTGTGGGTAGTCAGATAGTATAATAATTTGATTCAAACATTTACATGCTTTGCAAGAACAATTTCCCTAATAATCCTGTTTTCATGGATACATGAGGGCACTGATGAACGCAAAAACTTTCCAATCAAAACATTCTACCACAGCGACCATGTTATTTTTCCTAAGCATATTTAATTCTGAGTTTGGACATACTGTATAAGGTTTGTATGTGAATACTACTACTTCAGTTGTTACGAGTTCACTTCACTCTTGGTAAAGAGGGAGGCTCACTTCACTCTCTTTAAAGAGGGATGCTCTCTTCACTCTCGGTAAAGAGGGAGGCTCACTTCACTCTCGGTAAAGAGGGAGGCTCACTTCACTCTCGATAAAGAGGGAGGCTCACTTCACTCTCGATAAAGAGGGAGGCTCACTTCACTCTCGATAAAGAGGGAGGCTCACTTCACTCTCGATAAAGAGGGAGGCTCACTTCACTCTTGGTAAAGAGGGAGGCTCGCGGCTGGTGCTAGCACATGTGCAGATCAAATACAACACTGGAACGCCGTTTAAGGTGTTTACGTGTCCTACTAATTCTAAAGATTGCTCAGAAAAGCTGGTGTTTTAATTAGAGGTCAACCGATTATGATTTTTCAATACCGATACCGATTATTGGAGGACCAAAAAAGCCAATACCGATTAATCGGACGATATACAACCATGACAATTACAACAATACTGAATGAACAATGAACACTTATTTTAACTTAATATAATACATAAAATCTATTTAGTCTCAAATAAATAATGAAACATGCTTAATTTGGTTTAAATAATGGAAAAACACGGTGTTGGAGAACAAAGTAAAAGTGCAATATGTGCCATGTAAAAAAGCTAACGTTTAAGTTCCTTGCTCAGAACATGAGAACATATGAAAGCTGGTGGTTCAATATTCCCAGTTCTTCAATATTCCCAGTTATGAAGTTTTAGGTTGTAGTTATTATAGGAATTATGATGCATCGACTATTTCTCTCTATACCATTTGTATTTCATATACCTTTGACTATTGGATGTTCTAATAGGCACTAGTATTGCCAGCCTAATCTCAGGAGTTGATAGGCTTGAAGTCATGAATTGCTAAGAGCTGTTGGCAAACGCAGTAAAGTCTGAATGAATGCTTACGAGCCTGCTGCCACCCATCCCCGCTCAGTCAGACTGCTCTATCAAATATCAAATCATAGACTTAATTATAATATAATAAACACAGAAATACGAGCCTTTTGCCATTAATATGGTGAAATCCGGAAACTATAATTTCGAAAACCAAACGTTTTTTCTTTCAGTGAAATACGGAACCATTAAGTATTTTATTGAATATGTGGGATAAGTCTAAATATTTCTGTTACATTGCACAACCTTCAATGTTATGTCATAATTACGTAAAATTCTGTCAAATTAGTTCTCAACGAGCCAGGCGGCCCAAACCGTTACATATACTCTGACTCTGCGTGCAATGAACGCAAGAGAAGTGACACAATTTCCCTAGTTAATATTGCCTGCTAACATGATTTTATTTTAACTAAATATGCAGGTTTAGAAAAATGCACTTCTGTGTATTGATTTTAAGAAAGGCATTGATGTTTATGGTTAGGTACATTCGTGCAATGATTGTGCTTTTTTCGCGAAAGCGCTTTTGTTAAATCATCCCCCGTTTGGCGAAGTAGGCTGTGATTCGATGATAAATTAACAGGCACCGCATTGATTATATGCAACGCAGGACAAGCTAGTTAACCTAGTAATATTATCAACCATGTGTTGTTAACTAGTGATTATGTGAAGATTGATTGTTTTTTATAAGATAAGTTGCGAGCTAGCATTAAACTTATCTTGGCACCTTGCTGCACTCGTGTAACAGGTGTGCAGCCTGACACGCAGTTTCCTCATGGAATGCAATGTAATCGGCCATAATCGGCACCCAAAAATGCCAACTACCGATTGTTATGGAAACTTGAAATCGGCCCTAATTAATCGGCCATGCCGATTAATCGGTCGACCTTTATCGTTGTATGCTTACTTCGATTTTTATCTTATGCGGATTTAAGATATCAAAGTAAGGATTTTACATGGCCTCCTGAGAGGCGAAGCAGGCACTGCATTGCAATGCTAGAGGCGTCACTACAGACTCTGGTTTGTTCCCAGGCTGTGTCACAACCGGGAGTCCCATAGGGCGGTGCACAAATGGCCCTTCACTGTCTGGGTTAGAGGAGGGTTTGGCCGGGGGGGGGCGTCATTGTAAATAAGAATTTGTTCTTAACTAACTTGCCTAGTTAAATAAAGTTTAAATAACAAAAATATAATCTGCCTACTGCCATAATGAGTTTAATATCAAATTATTACTATGCATGTAAACATACTCAATGATAGCAATGGGGTTGACAAGAAGACAAACAGATCTGGGACCAGGTTACTGCTCCTTATCCACATATTTAATGTGTGCTGTTCAACAGTATCGCTTCCTCCACTGTCTCTGTCCCATACCAAACTCCGAACTAGTGATCCTCTGCTCGCAAACACACGTGACCACCATCCTGGACAACGTACCAATTGATTGAGCTATACAAAATTATCCAATTGGATAGCTCCATTGGTGATTTCAAACTAGCTGCGGAGTGAGTTTACTGCACATTCCTAACAGTGTTATACCTGCACTATTACTGCACATTCCTAACACTGTTATACCTGCACTATTACTGCACATTCCTAACACTGTTATACCTGCACTATTACTGCACATTCCTAACACTTTCCATTCCTGATCACTAGGTCTATATATTTACTCGAAAAGGACCACCTAATCTATAACTATAATCTGCCAATGTTCTTATTGCTTTTGACAGAGTCCAGTGTTTAGTAGCTGTAAGGTTAAGAGGAGAAGATGTTTTTTTAGCAGCATATCACCTCAAAGCCTCCTGTGCAGCTGCTCACTTTGTCTATTCTATGACTTCTTTACCCCTAACCCACATTCAGAATATTTTGGGGGGTAATTTTCGCCCTTTGTGTTCCTGAAAGCATCTGCCCCGTGCCATCGTTTCCTTTCAACCTCATATGAAATTAGGCTCCCCCCCCCCCCACTGCAAAATCCTGAAGCTGGGGATATTATGTTTGGCATATTTTAGCAGCTATGGTTAATATGCTAATGTTTGCGTCAATGTAGTTCAATCTGCTTCAGCTCAATATTATGATAATTGGGCATAATTTCAAAATGTGTCAATATAACCTGCCTCTCAAGTAGTTTATTAAAGACGTATGTATAGGCTGCGTTTTACACAGGCATCACAATTATTGGCAAAAGAGCTGATGTGATTGGTCAAAAGACCAATTCGTGGAAAAGTATCAGAATTGGGTTGCCTGTGTAAACATAGCCATATTCATAGCGTTTAACCGCTGCATTTGATGACACATTTTCTCAGAACAAGAATAGACTGATGAGTTTCAGAAGAAAGTTCCATGTTTCTGGCAATTTTGAGCCTGTAATCGAACCCACAAGTGCTAATGTTCCAGATACTCAACTAGTCTAAAGAAGGCCAGTTTTATTGCTTCTTTAATCAACACAACAGTTTTCCGCTGTGCTAACATAATTGCAAAAGGGTTTTCTAATGATTAATTAGCGTTTTAAAATGATTAACTTGGATTAGCTAACACAACGTGGCATTGGAACACAGGAGTGATGGTTGCTGATAATGGTCCGTTTCCAGCTACAATAGTCATTTATAACATTAATGATGTCTACACTGTATTTCTGATCAATTTGATGTTATTTTAATGGACAAAAAGGCATTATTATTTTAAAAACCCAAAACAAGGACATTCTAAGTGACCCCAGACTTTTGAATGGTAGTGTACTATTGCAAAAACGTATAATTTCTAATCAAATCAAAGTTTATTTGTCATGTACGCCGAATAAAACAGGTGTAGACCTTACAGTGAAATGCTTACTTACAGGCTCTAACCAATAGTGCATAAAAGATATTAGGTGAACAATAGGTAGGAAAATAAATAAAACAACAGTAAAAAGACAGGCTATATACAGTAGCGAGGCTATAAAAGTAGTGAGGCTACATACCGACACTGGTTAGTCAGGCTGACTGAGGTAGTATGTACATGTAGATATGGTTAAAGTGACTATGCATATATGATAAACAGAGAGTAGCAGTAGCGTAAAAGAGGGGGTTGGCGGGTGGTGGGTGGGACACAATGAAGATAGCCCCGTTAGCCAATGTGCGGGAGCACTGGTTGGTCGGCCCATTTGAGGTAGTATGTACATGAATGTATAGTTAGAGTGACTGCATATATGATTTGGTTATGTTTATGAAGGTTTTAGGTAGGCCTACCATTAGAATACCAAACCCCCCCCCCCAAACATTTTCAGTAGTTTGTTACTGTAGGCCAGGGATCCACAATTACATTCAGCCGTGGGCTGATTTCTCCTTGAGCGGATGGTCGGGGGGCCATAACATAGTTATATAGAGCCTTCAGAAAGTATTCACATCCATTGACTTTTTCTACATTTTGTTATGTTCCTGCCTGAAATGGATTCAATTGAGATTTTGTTCCCCTGGCCTGCACACAATATCCCATAATGTTACAAATTAATACAAATTAAAAACCTGAAATGTCTTGAGTCAATAAGTATCCAACCCCTTTATGACAAGCCTAAATAAGTTCAGGAGTAAAACTTTTCTTAACAGGTCACATAATAAGTTGTATGGACTCACTCTGTATGCAGTAATGGTGCTTAACATGATTTTTGAATGACTAACTAATCTCTGTACCCCACACACAATTACCTGAAAGGTCCCTTAGTCGAGCAGTGAATTTCAAACTCAGAATCAACCACAAAGACTAGGGAAAGAAACCAATGTAGAGGATAATGGTGACTTTAAAACAGTTGCTGAGTTTAATTGCTGTGATAGCAGAAAACAACAGTAAGAAGGAAGCGTGTACAGCCTGTTCAGAATAAAAATATTCCAAAACATGCATCCATTTTGCAACAAGGCACTAAAGTAATAGTGTAAAAAATGTGGCAGAGCGATTTTTCCTGAATAGAAAGTGTTTAATATAACACATTACTGAATACCACTCTTCATATTTTTAAGTATAGTGGTGGCTGCATCATGTTATGGTTATGCTTGTAATCATTAAGGACTGGGGAGTTTTTCAGGAATAAAAATATATGTAATAAACTAAGCACAGGCAAAATCCTAGAGGAAAACCTGGTTCAGTCTGCTTTCCACTAGACACATGGAGATTAAATCAACTTTCAGCAGGACAATAACCTAAAACACAAGCCAAATCTACACTGGTGTTGCTTACCAAGAAGACCGTGAAGGTTCCTGAGTTAATTTTGACTTAAATCTACCTCTAGGACGATACCTGGAAAAATGGTTGTCTAGCAATGATCAACTACCAATTTGACAGAGCTTGAAGAAGTTTGAAAATAATAATCGGCAAATGTTCCCCAGAGAGTCACACAGCTATAATCGCTGCCAAAGGTGCTTCTACAAAGTATTGACTCAGGTGTGAATACTAACGTGAATGAGATATTTCTATATTTATTTTTCAATACATTTGCAAAAATTTCTAAAACATGTTTTCACTTTGTCATTATGGGGTATAGTGTGTAGATGGGTGAGAACAAATATATATTTAATCTGTTTTGAATTCAGGTTGTAACACAACAAAATGTGTAATAAGTCAAGGGGTATGAATACTTTCTGAATGCACTGTAAATAATTTGTACACTGCAAATTGACAGCAAGAACCCAAAACAGATATAGTATTTGAGAAAAACAAAATTATTTCAACCCTTGATTACATTGGGATACGATCACAATATGCCTCTCTATTTATGTGTGTAAATACTTGGGAACAGATTTCCAAAATCCAAATCACTGAGCTAATTTCCTGGTGATTTTACAGTCTTTTATGTCCAAGAACAACAATTCTAAAAGAAATATATGTTTTGCTCAGAAAACTCGAAATTTGGCCCGCGGCGCCGCCTATTTGGGAACTCTGCTGCAGGCTATATGTAAAAATGAAAAACCACAAAACAAATAAATTATATTTCAAAAGAACATCATATTTTATGTTCTGTTACTAGTCTGTGTTTAGTAGCCCTGGGCTATGCTACCATAAGTGCTCACATGTAGAACTCATGGAATGTAGCTGCTGTAATATTTGACAAAAAAGTGATATTTTGAAATGGAAACCATGCCTTAATTTTAAGTTGTTTGGCAAATGTATTATCAGTACAGGACAGCAGGCAGGGTCAGGTCAGGCAGAGGTCGGTAATCCAGAGGTAGGGCAAAGGTACAGGACAGCAGGCAGGCTCAGGGTCAGGTCAGGCAGAGGTCGGTAATCCAGAGGTGGGGCAAAGGTATAGGACGGCAGGCTCAGGGTCAGGGACAGGCAGAGTGGTCAGGCAGGCCGGCTCAGAGTCAGGACAGGCAAGGGTCAAAACCAGGTAGGCGAGAAAAAAAGAGAGACTGGGGAAAAGCAGGAGCTGAGACAAAACGCTGGTTGACTTGACAAACAAGACGAACTGGCAACAGACAAATAGAGAACACAGGTATAAATACACAGGGGATAAAGGGGAAGATGGGCAACACCTGGAGGGGTGTGGAGACAATCACAAAGACCAGTGAAACAGATCAGGGTGTGACATGTATGTGTTTTAGAAACCTTAGAACCTGCTCTTTTCGATAGGTTATTAAGTTTTTTTTGTAAGCTCCATTCCCTTCTTTTTCAATTACCCATGGTGTGCAGTGTCTTCACAAGTCAATTGATAATATTGTCAAATGAATGTAGTTTTTAGGCTACATCTATTATTGTATGCCTATGTGTGAAATTAGTTTTGATATAGTTTAGGTGTAGTTTTGAAGGGCCAGTGTCCGATCGGCCATTGTCAGATGGCAGCCAATGCTTATAACAGAAATTCTGTGCTATCGAACTTCAGTGTGTTGAAAATACTTATTTAGGAAAAGTCAAGGATGGGGGGACATGACTTTGAAAATGGCAGAGTAATTCATGTTAAATTCATATGACCTCAAAATTATACTCTCAGAGTTTTTGGTTAGTTATTTATGATTAATCTCTCCTCGTTCATCTTTCAAATACCCGCGTGGGGTTGTATGCTGCTGAAAACCAATGAGTAGATGGGGAGGCGGGACTTGCAGCGTGTCGAGCGTCTCTAATAGAACCATGTTTTTTTTTATCACCAAAGCCCCATATACTACCCACCATTGCGACCTGTACGCTCTCGTTGGCTGGCCCTCGCTTCATACTCGTCGCCAAACCCACTGGCTCCATGTCATCTACAAGACCCTGCTAGGTAAAGTCCCCCCTTATCTCAGCTCGCTGGTCACCATAGCATCTCCCACCTGTAGCACATGCTCCAGCAGGTATATCTCTCTAGTCACCCCCAAAACCAATTCTTTCTTTGGCCGCCTCTCCTTCCAGTTCTCTGCTGCCAATGACTGGAACGAACTACAAAAATCTCTGAAACTGGAAACACTTATCTCCCTCACTAGCTTTAAGCACCAACTGTCAGAGCAGCTCACAGATTACTGCACCTGTACATAGCCCACCTATAATTTAGCCCAAACAACTACCTCTTTCCCAACTGTATTTAATTTTTATTTATTTATTTATTTTGCTCCTTTGCACCCCATTATTTTTATTTCTACTTTGCACATTCTTCCATTGCAAAACTACCATTCCAGTGTTTTACTTGCTATATTGTATTTACTTTGCCACCATGGCCTTTTTTGCCTTTACCTCCCTTCTCACCTCATTTGCTCACATTGTATATAGACTTGTTTATACTGTATTATTGACTGTATGTTTGTTTTACTCCATGTGTAACTCTGTGTCGTTGTATCTGTCGAACTGCTTTGCTTTATCTTGGCCAGGTCGCAATTGTAAATGAGAACTTGTTCTCAACTTGCCTACCTGGTTAAATAAAGGTAAAAATGTTCTGTTTTAGCGCCTGGCTACACAGACACTTGTTAATGTGCACAAGCGCTGTGGGTGAAATGATTGAATAACATGTACAGTGCACATTTTGTTACATTACAGCCTTATTCTAAAAATGATTACATGTATTCCCCCCCCTCATCAATTTACACACCATACCCCATAATGACAAAGCAAAAACAGGTTTTTAGACATTTTTGCAAATGTATCTAATTTAAAAAAAAATCACATTTACATAAGTATTCGGACAGTTTGCTCAATACTTTATTGTAGTACCTTTGGCAGCGATTACAGCTTTGAGTCTTGGTTATGATGCTACAAGCTTGGCACACCTGTATTTGGGGAGTTTCTCCCATTCTTCTCTGCAGATCCTCTCAAGCTCTGTCAGGTTGAATGGGAAGCGTGGCTGCACGGCTATTTTCAGGTCTCACCAGAGATGTTTGATCAGGTTCAAGTCGGAGCTTTGGCTGGGCCACTCCAGGACATTCAAAGACTTGTCCCAAAGCTTCTCCTGGGTTATCTTGGCTGTGTGCTTAGGTTCGTTGTTCTGTTGGAAGGTGAACCTTTTCCCCAGTCTGAGGTCCTGAGTGCGCTGGAGTTGCTTCGTTCATCTTTCCCTTCATCCTGACTAGTCTTCCAGTCCTTGACGCTGAAAAACACCCCCACAGCATGATGCTGCCACCACCATGCTTCATTGTAGGGATGGGGCCACGTTTCCTCCAGAGGTGACACTTGGTATTCAGGCCAAAGAGTTCAATCTTGGTTTCATCAGACCAGAGAATCTTGTTTCTCATGCTCTGTTAGTCCAAGCGGGCTGTCGTGCCTTTTACTGAGGAGTGGATTCTGTTTGGCCACCCTACCATAAAGGCCTGATTGGTGGAGTGCCGCAGAGATAGTTTTCCTTCTGGAATGTTCTCCCATCTCTACAGAGTAACTCTGGAGCTCTGTCAGGGTGACCATCAGGTTCTTGGTCACCTCACTGACCAAGGCCATTCTCCTCCGATTGCTCATTTTAGCTTGGCGGCCAGCCCAAGGAAGCGGTGGTTCTAAGACGAGGCCACTGTGTTTTTGGGGACCTTCTATGCTGCAGAAATGTTTTGGTACCCTTGTAAACGTAACAAAATGTGGAAAAAGGGAAGGGGTCTGAATACTTTCTGAATGCACTGTATGTGTACATTTATTTTGCAACACTTGGCACACGCAACTTGTGTGGTGAGTTGA
The DNA here is from genome assembly GCF_002021735.2 of Oncorhynchus kisutch. Taxonomy (NCBI): domain Eukaryota; kingdom Metazoa; phylum Chordata; class Actinopteri; order Salmoniformes; family Salmonidae; genus Oncorhynchus; species Oncorhynchus kisutch. The sequence continues at coordinate 15,850,183 of NC_034184.2, forward strand.
ATCGAACTCAAGCTCTTCAAACATTATGTAGTTGCGGCTAGTGTTAATTAATTCATTGGCACTTGTCTTTTGTTGAGCATCTGCAAAGGCTCTTTGCATTTCAAATAATAATTTACATTGCATGTTTCTCCTCCACACAGCCATAGTTTCCAGTGATTCCTCCTGGTAAGATATCAATCTTATAATATCAATTATGAATGAACTTACTCAAATTTAGTGCAGTACACTGAATTGTAACAGTATGCCTATGGCTTTTTAAAATGACATTGTCTTCTCCTGAGTGGCGCAGCGGTCTAAGGCACTGCATCTTAGTACTCGAGGTGTCTCTACAGACCCGGGTTTGATCCCAGGCTGAGTCGCAGCCGGCCGCGACCGAGAGACCCACGAGACGGCGCACAATTGGCCCAGCGTCGTCCGAGTTAGAAAAAAAAATACAATGACATTGTATTATAATAGTAGGCCTATGGCTGTTAAAATGACATGGTCTCTGAATTGTAATAGGGCCAATGACTGTTAAAATGGCTACTATAAAGTATCTCATCCTCTGCTATGCCGCTGTCTGTCTGAAGCCTTATATTTCATCCATGCACCCATAGGAGCCCATTAGAAACCACACTCAGTGCGTACCAAATGGCACCCCATTTCCTATATGGTGCACTACTTTCGTCCACAGTACTATGGGTCCTGGTCGAAATTAGTGCACTGTATAGGGAATAGGGTGCCATTTAGGATGTATTCTCTGTAATCCTACACCACCAGGCTGATGAGCAGTTCACACAGGTCACAATGGGCAGAGGCAGAGAATTAGAGAGGTAGAGAGGGGGAGTGAAGCGAGAGCGAGGGGGAGATTGAGAGGGAGAACGTGTGAGAGACAGAGAGAGCTGGTGTTACAGTGGGTTCTTCCCCACACTACTGGGCAGACAGGTTCCTCCACTCAGTCACTCCTCCACAGGCCTTTTCCGGGACCTGTGCATTACGTGCCAAACGGAACAAAAACAGACTGAAACAGGGAGGGTACACCTGGGTTCCATTGAAAAACATTTTAAAACATTGTGTCCTAATGAACAGGAGCCTGTCCTGGCAGTCTTAGTCTAATTTCTGTCATTTGGTTAATGAATTAGTCTAGTGATTGTCAAAATGCCGAAAACAGTGGACCATTTTAGTCAACTAAATGCCCCTAAATGCCCTTTCACATTTTGGTCACAGCACATTTTTATTACCTCATTAACCTATTGTAAACATACTGTAAATCACTGACTTTCACGTGCACAAACATACATTCAGTGCCATCAGAAATGGAAGATGGCGCCATACTGGATGGCTGCGTTTTGCAAGCTCCGACCGAACTTTGCTATTTTGTGATTATTTTGTCGTTTACTTTTACTTTATTTTCTTAATGTATCCTCTACCATTTCTTACAACCAACAAGAACTTTTGACCATCAGATCGGCAGTTACTTACCTCAATTCCGGCTTCAACTTCGACTTCAACTCATTGGCCCTGCCCTCTTTCTGTAATTCTGACCCAATTTTTGGGCTACCCAAGAGGAAACGCTGATGTTTCCTGGCAACCTCTTCTCTCCATTTTACTGGCCAATGTTCAGTCACTTGATAATAAGATAGATGACCTCCGATCACGGATTTGCTAATAACGGGACTCTCGAAACTGCAATATGCTCTGCTTTTCTGAAACATGTCTCTCGGACAAGAGAGCCCCCATGGCTATCCAACTCAATGGATTCTCCATTCACCATGCAGACAGGAAAGCGGAGTCGGGAGAAATCCAGGGGGGGGGGGGGGATTTGCCTCTTCATCAACAACAACTGGTGTGCTGACTCGAGCACGGTGGAAGTGTTGAACCATTGTTCACTCCTCTTAGAATAACTGATGGTCAAATGCCCTTGTGCGGCGGTACAGGTTAGTTGAGGTAATTGAGGTAATATGTACAGTACCAGTCAAAAGTTTGGACACATCTACTCATTCAAGGGTTTTTCTTTATTTTTTACTATTTTCTACATTGTAGAATAATAGTGAAGACATCAGTACTATGAAAAAAACACATATAGAATCATATAGTAACCAAAAATGTTTGAAACAAATCAAAATATATTTTATTTTTGAGATTCTTCAAAGTAGTGCCCCTTTGCCTTGATGACAGCTTTGCACACTCTTGGCATTCTCTCAACCAGCTTCGCCTGGAACGCTTTTCCAACAGTCTTGAAGGAGTTCCCACATATGCTGAGCACTGGTTGGCTGCTTTTCCTTCCCTCTGCGGTCCAACTCATCCCAAACCATCTCAATTGGGTTGAGATCAGGTGATTGTGGAGGCCAGGTCATCTGATGCAGCACTCTATCACTCTCTGTCTTGGTCAAATAGCCCTTACACAGCCTGGAGGTGTGTTTGGGACATTGTCCCGTTGAAAAAAAATATGATACTCCCACTAAGTGCAAACCAGATGGGATAGCGTATCGCTGCAGAATGCTGTGGTAGCCATGCTGGTTAAGTGTGCCTTGAATTCTAAATAAATCACCAACAGTGTCACTAGCAAATCACCATCACACCTCCTCCTCCATGCTTCACAGTGGGAACCGCACATGTGGAGATCATCAATTCACCTACTCTGCGTCTCAGAAAGACACGGCAGTTGGAACCAAAAATCTAATTTGGACTCATCAGACCAAAGGACAGATTTCCAATGGTCTAATATCCATTGCTCGTGTTTCTTGGCCCAAGCAAGTCGCTTTTTCTTATTGGTGTCCTTTAGGAGTGGTTTCTTTGCAGCAATTCGACCATGAAAGCCTGATTCACGCAGTCTCCTCTGAACAGTTGATGTTGAGATGTGTCTGTTACTTGAATTCTGTGAAGCTTTTGTTTGGGCTGCAGTTTCTGAGGCTAGTAACTCGAATGAACTTATCCTATGAAGCAGAGGTAACTCTGGGTCTTCCTTTCATGTGGCGGTCCTCATGAGAGCCAATTTCATCATAGCGCTTGATGGTTTTTGTGACTGAACTTGAAGAAACTTTAAAAGTTCTTGACATTTTCCATATTAAATGACTTTCATGTCTTAAAGTAATGATGCACTGTTGTTTCTCTTTGCTTATTTGAGCTGTTCTTGTCATAATATGTACTTTGTATTTTACCAAACAGGGCTATCTTCTGTATACCACCCCTACCTTGAGAGAATGCCAAGAGTGTGCAAAGCTGTCGTCAAGGCAAAGGGTGGCTACTTTGAAGAATCTCAAATATAAAATATATTTGGATTTGTTTAACACTTTTGTGGTTATTACATGATTCCATATGTGTTATTCCATAGTTTTGATGTCATCACTATTATTCTACAATGTAGAAAATAGTTAAAATAAAGAAAAACCCTTTAATGAGTAGGTGTGTTCAAACGTTTGACTGGTACTGTACATGTAGGTATGGGTAAAGTGACTGTATAAATAATAATCAGCGAGTAGCAACAGTGTATAAAAGGGGGTCAATGGAAATTGTCCGGGTAGCCATTTGATTAATTCTTTAGCAGTCTTATGACTTGGGGGTAGAAGCTGTTAAGGAGCCTTTTGGACCTAGTCTTGGCGCTCTGGTACCACTTGTCGTGCGGTAGCCGAGAGAACAGTCTATGACTTGGGTGGCTGGAGTCTTTGACAATTTTTAGGGCCTTCCTCTGACACCAGCTGGTACAGAGTTCCTGGATTGCAGGAAGCTTGGTCCCAGTGATTTATTGGGCCATACGCACTAGAGGTTGACCGATTTTATGATTTTTCAACGCCAATACAGATTATTGGAGGACCAAAAGCCAATACCAATTAATCGGCCAAATTATTATTATTATTATTATTTATTTTTTTGTATTAATGATGATTACAACAATACTGAATGAACACTTATTTTAACTTAATATAATACATCAATAAAATCAATTTAGCCTCAAGTAAATAATGAAACATGTTCAATTTGGTTTAAATAATGCAAAAACAAAGTGTTGGAGAAGAAAGGAAAAGTGCAATATGTGCTATGTAAGAAAGCTAACGTTTCAGTTCCTTGCTCAGAACATGAGAACATATGAAAGCTGGTGGTTCCTTTTAACATGCGTCTTCAATATTCCCAGGTAAGAAGTTTTAGGTTGTAGCTATTATAGGAATTATAGGACTATTTCCCTCTATACCATTTGTATTTCATTAACCTTTGACGATTGGATGTTCTTATAGGCACTTTAGTATTGCCAGTGTAACAGTATAGCTTCCATCCCTCTCCTCGCTCCTCCCTGGGCTCGAACCAGTAACACAACGACAATTAGCGCGCGCTAACTTGCTAGCCATTTCACTTCGGTTACACAAGCCTCATCTCGGGAGTTGATAGGCTTGAAGTCATAAACAGCGCAATGCTTGACGCACAATGAAGAGTTGCTGGCAAAATGCACGAAAGTGCTGTTTGAATGAATGTTTACGCACCTGCTTCTGCCTACCACCGCTCAGTCAGATTCTTAGATACTTGTATGCTCGGTCAGATTATATGCAACGCAGGTCATGCTAGATAATATCTAGTAATATCATCAACCATGTGTAGTTAACTAGTTAACTAGATTTATGATTGATTGTTTTTTATAATATAATTTTATGCTAGCTAGCAACTTACCTTGGCTTACTGCATTTGCGTAACAGGCAGTCTCCTTGTGGAGTGCAACAAGAGAGAGAGGCAGGTCGTTATTGCATTGGACTCGTTTTTAAAATGGATTTTTACCTTGATTTAACTAGGCAAGTTAGTTAAGAACAAACTCTTATTTTCAATGACAGCCTAGGAACAGTGGGTTAACTGCCTGTTCAGAGGCTGAATGACAGATTTGTACCTTGTCAGCTCGGGATTTGAACTTGCAACCTTTCGGTTACTAGTCCAACGCCCTAACCACTAAGCTACCCTATAAGGTTGCAAAATTGCATCCCCGAGCTGACAAAGTGAATATCTGTCGTTCTGGCCCTGAACAAGGCAGTTAACCCACCGTTCCTAGGCCGTCATTGAAAATAAGAATGTGTTCTTAACTGACATACCTAGATAAAAAAAAGAAGGCAAATCGGCGCCCAAAAATACCGATTTCTGATTGTTATGAAAACTTGAAATTGGCCCCAATTAATCAGCCATTCCGATTAATCGGTCGACCTCTAGTACACACTGCCCTCTGTAGCCCCTTACGGTCAGATGCCGAGTAGTTGCCATACCAAGCGGTGATGCCACCATGCTCTCGATGGTGCAGCTGTATAACTTTTTGAGGATTTGAGGACCCATGCCAAATCTTTTCAGTCTCACGAGTGAGAATAGGCATTGTCGTGCCTTCTTCACAACTGCCTTGGTGTGTTTGGACCATGATCGTGCTTTTGTGTGATACGGACGACAAAGAACTTGAAGCTCTCGACCCACGCCACTATAACCCCGTCGATGTGAATGGGGGTGTGCTTGGTCTTCCTTTTCCTATAGTCCATGATCAGCTCCTTTGTGTTGCTCACATTGAGGGAGAGGTTGTTGTTGTTGTCCTGGCACCACACTGCCAGGTCACTGGCCTCCTTATAGGCTGTCTCATCATTGTCTGTGATAATGCCTACCACTGTTGTGTCGTCGGTAAAATCAATGATGGTGTTGCAGTTGTGCATTCCATGCAGTCGTGGGTGAACAGGGAGTACAGGAGGGGACTAAACATGCACCCCTGAGGGGCCCCCGTTTTGAGGATCAGTGTGGCAGGTGTGTTGTTGCCTACCCTTACCACGGCCCGTCAGGAAGTCCAGGATCCAGTGGCAGAGGAGGTGTTTAGTCCTTAGCCTGGTGATGAGCTTTGACGACACTATGGTGTTGAACACTGAGCTGTAGTCAATGAATAATATTCTCACATAGGTGTTCCTTTTGTCCAGGTGGGAAAGGGCAGTGTGGAGTGCAATAGAGATTGCATCATCTGTGGATCTGTTGGGGCGGAATGCAAATTGTAGGGGTATAGGGTTTTTGAGATGATGGTGTTGATATGAGCGATGACCAGCCTTTCAAAGCACTTCATGGCTACAGATGTGAGTGCTACAGGGTGATAGTCATTTAGTCAGATTATCTTGGCTTTCTTGGGCACTGTGACTATGGTGGTCTGTATGAAACATGAAGATATTACAGACTCGGTCAGGGAGAGGTTGAAAATGTCAGTGAAGACACTTGCTAGTTGGTCAGCCCATTCTCTGAGTATGTGTCCTGGTAATCCATCTGCCCCTGCGGCCTTGTTATTGTTGATCTGTTTAAAGGTCTTACTCACATCGGCTACGGAGAGTGTGATCACGCAGTTGTCCGGAACAGCTGGTGCTCTCATGTATTGTTCAGTGTTGCATGCCTCGAAGCGAGAATAAAAGGCATTTAGCTCATCTGGTAGGTTCGCATCACTGGGCAGCTCGAGGCTGGGTTTCTCTTTGTAATCGGTAATGGTTTGCAAGTCCGGACACATCCGACAGGCATCCGAGCCGGTGTAGATTCAATCTTAGTCTTTATGGACGCTTGTTTGATGGTTCTTCAGAGGGCATAGCGGGATTTCTTATAATCGTCCGGGTTAGTGTCCCGCTCCTAGAAAGCGACAGCTCTAGCATTTTGCTCAGTGCGGATGTTGCCTGATCATTGGCTTGTGGTTGGGATATGTACGTGTAGTCACTGTGGGGATGACGCCGTCGATGCACTTATTGATGAAGCTGGTGACTAATGTGGTATACTTCTCAATGCTATCGGCTGAATCCCGGAACATATTCCAGTCTGTGCTAGCAAAACACTCCTGGAGCTTAACATCCACATCATCTGACCACTTCCGTATTGAGCAAGCCACTGGTACTTCCTGCTTGATTGTTTTGATTGATACCAGGTAGGCTAGTTGAATTCATGTGACATGCTGGTAAAAATGTGGTAATACAGATTTATGTTTTTGCCTACATTAAAATCCCTGTCCACTAGGAACACAGCTTCTGGGTGAGCATTCTCTTGTTTGCTTATGGCCTCACTAACACCGTTGATTGCGGTGTTAGTGCCTGCATCAATTTGTGGTATAGACAAATAGACAAAACCTTGACACTTTCTTAATATTAGAGATTGCGCACCAGCTACTTTTGACAAATAGACAGCGATCACTACTCCTCATCTTACCAGAGTTTGCTGTTCTGTCTTGCCGATGCACGGAAAACCCAGCCAACTGTATATAATCCATGTCCTCTTGGAATATCTTTCGGGACTTCGTCAATATCGTCAAAGAGTTAACCACCTCCGTCGTTGACTCAAACGAGCAAAAGGACCATATAGGAATAAGGTGGAATCATATTACACAGGCTCTGAGGCCTGCCACATGTGGCAGGGGCCACATTTCATTATGGATTTCAATGAAAGACCCAACCGTGATTGCCCAACCATGCCTCTCTACCAGACGAACTCAATGATTTTCATGCTCACTTTGACAATAGCAACATCGTGCCAGGTGTGAGGTCCTCCACCGACCCAGAAGATTGGGTGATCTCGCTCTCCGAGGCCGACGTGAATAAATGATTTAATCAGGTCAATACCCGCAAGGCTGTATATTGCCAGTAATTTTCAACCTCTCCTTGTCCCAGTCTGTAATCCTGTAATTTTAAGATGACCACCATCATTCCTGTTCCCAAGAACTCTAAGTATTCATGCCACAATGACTGCCACCCTGTAGCACTCACATCTGTAATCATTAAGTGCTTTGAGAGGCTGGTTAAGGCACACATCAACTACATCAACTCCAACATTCCAGACACCCTAAACACACTACCATTTTCATACTGCCCCAACAGATTCATAGACAACGCAATCTCAATTGCACTCCACACTGCCCTCACCCACCTAGAAAAGAGGAATACCTATGTGAGAATGCTGTTCATTGACTACAGCTCAGCGTTCAACACCATTGTCTCCTCCAAGCTCATCACCATGCTTAGGACCCTGGGACTGAACACCCCCCTCTTCATCTGGTTGCTGGACTTCCTGACGGGCCGTCCCCAGCTGTTGCGGGCCATTCCACGCTGACCCTCAACACAGGGGCCTCACAGGGGAGTGTCCCCACCTTTACTCGCTGTTCACCCATGACAGCGTGGCCACGCACGATTCCAACGCCATCATCATCACCTGGCAGTGTGGGGCCGGAACAACAACCTCTCCCTCAACATCAGTAAGACCAAGGTGGGGGGAGCACACCCCATCCAGATTGAAGGGGCTGCATTGGAGCGGGTCGCAATCGGTGTCCAAATCACTAAGAACTTAAAATGGTCCACAGACACGTGCACAGTCGTGAAGAAGGCAAGCAGTACCCGTGCATCAAGTCTGACACCAACAGGCTCCTGAACAGTTTCTATCCCCAAGCCATAACACTTCAAAATAGCTAACAAAATGGCTACACGGACTATCTGAGTTGACCATATTTATTTTACTGTCACTCCAACTCAACACACATGCAAAGACTCAGATGAGAGGCAGACCCATAACATGATGCAGCCATCACCATGCTTGAAAATATAAAGAGTGGTACTCAGTGAGGGATTGTTGGATTTGCCCCAAACATAACGCTTTGTATTCAGGACCTAAAGTTAATTTGCCAAATATTTTGCAGTTTTACTTTAGTGCCTTATTGCAAACAGGATGCATGTTTTGTAATATTTGTATTCTGTACAGGCTTCTTCCTGTTCACTCTGTCATGTAGGTTAGTTTTGTGGAGTAAGTACAATGTTGTTGATCCATTCTCAGTTTTCTCCTATCACAGCTATTAAACTCTGTAACTGTTTTAAAGTCACCATTGGCCTCATGGTGAAATCAGTGAGCAGTTTCCTTTCTCCCCGACAAATGAGTTAGGAAGGACGCCTGTATCGTTGTAGTGACTGGGTGTATTGATACACCATCCAAAGTGTAATAATAACTTCACCATGTTCAAAGGGATATTCAATGTTAGCTTTTTTCTTCTTTTTTTTACCCATCTACCAATTGGTTGCCCCTCTTTGTGAGGCATTGAAAAACCTCCCTTGTCTTTGTGGTTGAATCTGTGTTTGAAATTCATTGCTCGACTGAGGGACCTTACAGATAATAGTGTGTTTTATTTTTTATTTTATTTTACCTTTATTTAACCAGGTAGGCAAGTTGAGAACAAGTTCTCATTTACAATTGCGACCTGGCCAAGATAAAGCAAAGCAGTTCGACAGATAAAACGACACGGGGTTACACATGGAGTAAAAACAAACATACAGTCAATAATGCAGTATAAACAAGTCTATATACAATGTGAGCAAATGAGGTGAGAAGGGAGGTAAAGGCAAAAAAGGCCATGATGGCAAAGTAAATACAATATAGCAAGTAAAATACTGGAATGGTAGTTTTGCAATGGAAGAATGTGCAAAGTAGAAATAAAAATAATGGGGTGCAAAGGAGCAAAATAAATAAATAAATAAAAATTAAATACAGTTGGGAAAGAGGTAGTTGTTTGGGCTAAATTATAGGTGGGCTATGTACAGGTGCAGTAATCTGTGAGCTGCTCTGACAGTTGGTGCTTAAAGCTAGTGAGGGAGATAAGTGTTTCCAGTTTCAGAGATTTTTGTAGTTCGTTCCAGTCATTGGCAGCAGAGAACTGGAAGGAGAGGCGGCCAAAGAAAGAATTGGTTTTGGGGGTGACTAGAGAGATATACCTGCTGGAGCATGTGCTACAGGTGGGAGATGCTATGGTGACCAGCGAGCTGAGATAAGGGGGGACTTTACCTAGCAGGGTCTTGTAGATGACATGGAGCCAGTGGGTTTAGCGACGAGTATGAAGCGATGGCCAGCCAACGAGAGCGTACAGGTCACAATGGTGGGTAGTATATGGGGCTTTGGTGATAAAACGGATTGCACTGTGATAGACTGCATCCAATTTGTTGAGTAGGGTATTGGAGGCTATTTTGTAAATGACATCGCCAAAGTCGAGGGTACAAGGGTATGTTTGGCAGCATGAGTGAAGGATGCTTTGTTGCGAAATAGGAAGCCAATTCTAGATTTAACTTTGGATTGGAGATGTTTGATATGGGTCTGGAAGGAGAGTTTACAGTCTAACCAGACACCTAAGTATTTGTAGTTGTCCACGTATTCTAAGTCAGAGCCGTCCAGAGTAGTGATGTTGGACAGGCGGGTAGGTGCAGGTAGCGATCGGTTGAAGAGCATGCATTTAGTTTTACTTGTATTTAAGAGCAATTGGAGGCCACGGAAGGAGAGTTGTATGGCATTGAAGCTTGCCTGGAGGGTTGTTAACACAGTGTCCAAAGAAGGGCCGGAAGTATACAGAATGGTGTCGTCTGCGTAGAGGTGGATCAGGGACTCACCAGCAGCAAGAGCGACCTCATTGATGTATACAGAGAAGAGAGTCGGTCCAAGAATTGAACCCTGTGGCACCCCCATAGAGACTGCCAGAGGTCCGGACAGCAGACCCTCCGATTTGACACACTGAACTCTATCAGAGAAGTAGTTGGTGAACCAGGCGAGGCAATCATTTGAGAAACCAAGGCTGTCGAGTCTGCCGATGAGGATATGGTGATTGACAGAGTCGAAAGCCTTGGCCAGATCAATGAATACGGCTGCACAGTAATGTTTCTTATCGATGGCGGTTAAGATATCGTTTAGGACCTTGAGCGTGGCTGAGGTGCACCCATGACCAGCTCTGAAACCAGATTGCATAGCAGAGAAGGTATGGTGAGATTCGAAATGGTCGGTAATCTGTTTGTTGACTTGGCTTTCGAAGACCTTAGAAAGGCACGGTAGGATAGATATAGGTCTGTAGCAGTTTGGGTCAAGAGTGTCCCCCCCTTTGAAGAGGGGGATGACCGCAGCTGCTTTCCAATCTTTGGGAATCTCAGACGACACGAAAGAGAGGTTGAACAGGCTAGTAATAGGGGTGGCAACAATTTCGGCAGATAATTTTAGAAAGAAAGGGTCCAGATTGTCTAGCCCGGCTGATTTGTAGGGGTCCAGATTTTGCAGCTCTTTCAGAACATCAGCTGAATGGATTTGGGAGAAGGAGAAATGGGGAAGGCTTGGGCGAGTTGCTGTTGGGGGTGCAGTGCTGTTGTCCGGGGTAGGAGTAGCCAGGTGGAAAGCATGGCCAGCCGTAGAAAAATGCTTATTGAAATTCTCAATTATGGTGGATTTATCAGTGGTGACAGTGTTTCCTATCTTCAGTGCAGTGGGCAGCTGGGAGGAGGTGTTCTTATTCTCCATGGACTTTAAAGTGTCCCAGAACTTTTTTGAGTTAGTGTTGCAGGAAGCAAATTTCTGCTTGAAAAAGCTAGCCTTGGCTTTTCTAACTGCCTGTGTATAATGGTTTCTAGCTTGTGTGGGGTACAGAGATGAATCGTCAAAAAAATAATGTTCAACACTTATATAATAATGTCCATGCAACTTATTATGTGACTTGTTAAGCAAATGTTTACTCCTGAACTGATTTAGTATTTCCATAACAAAGGGGTTGAATACTTATTGGCTCAATACATTTCAGCTTTTCATTTTTCTTCTTCTATTTTCTTTTCATTTGTAAAAAAAAAACATAATTCCAATTTGGGATATTGTGTGTAGGCCAATGATCACAAATCTAAATTTAATCCATTTTAAATTCAATCTGTAACACAACAAAATGTTGAAAGGGTAAAGGTTTGTGAGGACTTTCTGAAGGCACTGTAGCCTTGTCCTACCAACATATCTTTCAGCATAACATCCTATCGCATGATTCTCTTCCCTGCAGCCAAATTGGCAGAAGAACTCATTACTCTGCAGCAGATTAAAAATCACACCCCTTGACAATTCTCCAGACTGGTGCCACTAATTTTTCAGTTGGTGACACAAGCCCATGATTTGGTCGCACCAATTTCTTTCTACAGTGTCACACAATAGAAAAGGTTTGTAATCACCTTATGAAGTCATCCACAGTGCTTTAGACGGTGTAATAGACTACTGAGATGGAAGGCTATTCAATAAATAAGTTGTTTCATCTAACATGTCTAAGCAGGAATGCATGATTCAATATATTTTGATGTGCAACCTAATCCAGTGATTGTCATGAATTGGGAGTTGACACTGTTATTGTTGTTATATTATTCTGTTAAAATAGGGCTCCATCATTTTCTAAATGTTGTTGTTCAATAGAGATGAATTGTCCTACATCTTTATGAGAACTAATATCATAGACACATTTAATTGGAGCTAATTCACCACATGAGGAAGTGAACACTAAATAATAAAAACCCACTGCTAGTAGTAATGTATTAATCTAACAGGAAATGTAATGTTGTCACGACTTCCACCGAAGTCAGGTCCTCTCCTTGTTCGGGCGGCGGTCGGCGTCACCTGTCTTCTAGCCATCGTCGATCCACTTTTCATTTTCCATTTGTTTTGTCTTGTTTTTCCTCACACCTGGTTTCAATTCCCTCATTTACTTGTTGTGTATTTAACCCTCTGTTCCCCCCATGTCTTTGTGTGGGATTGTGCATGTTCCCCGTGAGCGCACGACGGGCATTTATCTTGTTGTTCTGGATGCCATTGGTTTTGCTTAATAAATCTCTGGGTTATTACCCAGTTCTGCTCTCCTGTGCCTGACTTCTCCGCCAATTACACACCTGTCCTATAAAACACGTTGCAATGGACAATTTCACGCATCATATCTTAAAGCCATATCAAATATCTTGGTTGTAAAATAGTTGCTATTTAGCTCAATATTAATAAAAATATATACCCACAGAAAGAACAACAGTAGTTGCTTCCAAAGCTATGTATTTCCTGAATTTGGATTTTGAAATGTTATGCAAGTCTATCATCTACGCATAGTCACTTTAACTATACATTTACTTACATATTACCTCAGTTATCCATACTAACCGGTGCCCCCTCACATTGACTGTTCGGTACCACCTGTATATAGCCTGTTATTTTCACTGTCATTTTACTGTTTTTGTTTGTATTTCTTTACTTATCTATTGCTTACCTAATACCTTTTTTTTTTTACTCAAAAATTGCACTGTTGGTTAGGGCTTGTATGTTAACCTGTTGTATTCGGCGCACGTGACAAGTAAACCTCATTCTCTCTCACGGAGCGCACATCAAGTGGCTCCCTCATCACAGTAGCAGGCCCCAGCGGAACAGGGGCTGGGCAGACACTTTCTTTACAGGAATCATGAGGCACTTTACTGTTTGACCAATTCATGATTTTAGTAGGCAAAAGATAAACGTTTCAAAAAACTTCCTGTGTGAGGTGATCATGTTCAGCTCGCACTGACGCAACCAATTAAAATGTACCTCACCAAGTCAAAGGGTCTCGGTCTGGAGCATACTGTGGCTATATTGTAATCAAAGTTGTGTCAGAAGTAGCAGTAGCATTATCAATCTGTTATTACCAGAACAATGCACTTTCAGATGTCTCTTGAGGTTGGTAGTATTTTTCCCTGTCAATTTGTGGGTGCAAACGCTTTCTTCTCCCATGGAAACGTTGCATTCGTCATGATAAGTAAAGTGGCTCCAAACGTCACGTCGCCCCATTTTCTACCGGAAGCTTGTTCCACTGGGAGAGTAGCCTGGCGAAATAGGTGATGAAATGAACACTGTATAGCCAGGCAAGAAGACAGGCTTTCAATACTGCACTGTCAACACAGCAGCCTTACTGCTCTGTTCTGTTGTCTCTATAGACCGAAGTCATGCTGCATCCCACAGGGTGTGAGCTAGATAACCTCATGTTGATCAACACAGGCCGAGAGAGAGAAGAGGGGACAGAGTAGGAAATAGACAGAGAGAGAATGGGGGACAGAGTAGAAAATAGACAGAGAGAGAAGGGGGAACCGAGAGAAGAAGCACTCTGGATGGATAGCACTTGAGCTGTTAATGTTACCTAAAATCAAAAATCAAATCAAATCAAATGTATTTGTCACATACACATGGTTAGCAGATGTTAATGCGAGTGTAGCGAAATGCTTGTGCTTCTAGTTCCGACAATGCAGTAATAACGAACAAGTGATCTAACTAACAATTCAAAAAAAAACTACTGTCTTATACACAGTGTAAGGGGATAAAGAATATGTACATAAGGATATATGAATGAGTGATGGTACAGAGCAGCATAGGCAAGATACAGTAGATGATATCGAGTACAGTATATACATATGAGATGAGTATGTAAACCAAGTGGCATAGTTAAAGTGGCTAGTGATACATGTATTACATAAGGATGCAGTCGATGATATAGAGTACAGTATCTACGTATGCATATGAGATGAATAATGTAGGGTAAGTAACATTATATAAGGTAGCATTGTTTAAAGTGGCTAGTGATATATTTACATCATTTCCCATCAATTCCCATGATTAAAGTGGCTGGAGTAGAGTCAGTGGCATTGACAGTGTGTTGGCAGTAGCCACTCAATGTTAGTGGTGGCTGTTTAACAGTCTGATGGCCTTGAGATAGAAGCTGTTTTTCAGTCTCTCGGTCCCAGCTTTGATGCACCTGTACTGACCTCGCCTTCTGGATGACAGCGGGGTGAACAGGCAGTGGCTCGGGTGGTTGATGTCCTTGATGATCTTTATGGCCTTCCTGTAGCATCGGGTGGTGTAGGTGTCCTGGAGGGCAGGTAGTTTGCCCCCGGTGATGCGTTGTGCAGACCTCACTACCCTCTGGAGAGCCTTACGGTTGAGGGCGGTGCAGTTGAGGGCGGTGATACAGCCCGCCAGGATGCTCTCGATTGTGCATCTACAAGCCGAATTTCTTCAGCCTCCTGAGGTTGAAGAGGCGCTGCTGCGCCTTCCTCACGATGCTGTCTGTGTGAGTGGACCAATTCAGTTTGTCTGTGATGTGTATGCCGAGGAACTTAAAACTTGCTACCCTCTCCACTACTGTTCCATCGATGTGGATGGGGGGGTGTTCCCTCTGCTGTTTCCTGAAGTCCACAATCATCTCCTTAGTTTTGTTGACGTTGAGTGTGAGGTTATTTTCCTGACACCACACTCCGAGGGCCCTCACCTCCTCCCTGTAGGCCGTCTCGTCGTTGTTGGTAATCAAGCCTACCACTGTTGTGTCGTCCGCAAACTTGATGATTGAGTTGGAGGCGTGCGTGGCCACGCAGTCGTGGGTGAACAGGGAGTACAGGAGAGGGCTCAGAACGCACCCTTGTGGGGCCCCAGTGTTGAGGATCAGCGGGGAGGAGATGTTGTTGCCTACCCTCACCACCTGGGGGCGGCCCGTCAGGAAGTCCAGTACCCAGTTGCACAGGGCGGGGTCGAGACCCAGGGTCTCGAGCTTGATGACGAGCTTGGAGGGTACTATGGTGTTGAATGCCGAGCTGTAGTCGATGAACAGCATTCTCACATAGGTATTCCTCTTGTCCAGATGGGTTAGGGCAGTGTGCAGTGTGGTTGAGATTGCATCGTCTGTGGACCTATTTGGGCGGTAAGCAAATTGGAGTGGGTCAAGGGTGTCAGGTAGGGTGGAGGTGATATGGTCCTTGACTAGTCTCTCAAAGCACTTCATGATGACGGATGTGAGTGCTACGGGGCGGTAGTCGTTTAGCTCAGTTACCTTAGCTTTCTTGGGAACAGGAACAATGGTGGCCCTCTTGAAGCATGTGGGAACAGCAGACTGGTATAGGGATTGGTTGAATATGTCCGTAAACACACCGGCCAGCTGGTCTGCGCATGCTCTGAGGGCGCGGCTGGGGATGCCGTCTGGGCCTGCAGCCTTGCGAGGGTTAACACGTTTAAATGTCTTACTCACTTCGGCTGCAGTGAAGGAGAGACCGCATGTTTTCGTTGCAGGCCGTGTCAGTGGCACTGTATTGTCCTCAAAGCGGGCAAAAAAGTTGTTTAGTCTGCCTGGGAGCAAGACATCCTGGTCCGTGACTGGGCTGGGTTTCTTCCTGTAGTCCGTGATTGACTGTAGACCCTGCCACATGCCTCTTGTGTCTGAGCCGTTGAATTGAGATTCTACTTTGTCTCTGTACTGGCGCTTAGCTTGTTTGATAGCCTTGCGGAGGGAATAGCTGCGCTGTTTGTATTCAGTCATGTTACCGGACACCTTGCCCTGATTAAAAGCAGTGGTTCGCGCCTTCAGTTCCACACGAATGCTGCCATCAATCCACGGTTTCTGGTTGGGGAATGTTTTAATCGTTGCTATGGGAACGACATCTTTAACGCACGTTCTAATGAACTCGCACACCGAATCAGCGTATTCGTCAATGTTGTTGGCTGACGCAATACGAAACATCTCCCAGTCCACGTGATGGAAGCAGTCTTGGAGTGTGGAGTCAGCTTGGTCGGACCAGCGTTGGACAGACCTCAGCGTGGGAGCTTCTTGTTTTAGTTTCTGTCTGTAGGCAGGGATCAACAAAATGGAGTCGTGGTCAGCTTTTCCGAAAGGGCGGCGGGGCAGGGCCTTATATGCGTCGCGGAAGTTAGAGTAACAATGATCCAGGGTCTTTCCACCCCTGGTTGCGCAATCGATATGCTGATAAAATTTAGGGAGTCTTGTTTTCAGATTAGCCTTGTTAAAATCCCCAGCTACAATGAATGCAGCCTCCGGATAAATCGTTTCCAGTTTGCAGAGAGTTAAATAAAGTTCGTTCAGAGCCATCGATGTGTCTGCTTGGGGGGGATATATACGGCTGTGATTATAATCGAAGAGAATTCTCTTGGTAGATAATGCGGTCTACATTTGATTGTGAGGAATTCTAAATCAGGTGAACAGAAGGATTTGAGTTCCTGTATGTTTCTTTCATCACACCATGTCACGTTGGCCATAAGGCATACGCCCCCGCCCCTCTTCTTACCAGAAAGATGTTCGTTTCTGTCCGCGCAATGCGTGGAGAAACCCGCTGGCTGCACCGCTTCGGATTGCGTCTCTCCAGTGAGCCACGTTTCCGTGAAACAGAGAACGTTACAGTCTCTGATGTCCCTCTGGAATGCTACCCTTGCTCGGATTTCATCAACCTTGTTGTCAAGAGACTGGACATTGGCAAGAAGATTGCTAGGGAGTGGTGCACGATGTGCCCGTCTCCGGAGTCTGACCAGAAGACCGCTTCGTTTCCCTCTTTTTCTGAGTCGTTTTTTTGGGTCGCTGCATGGGAACCATCCCGTGGCGCTGGTTGTAAGGCAGAACACAGGATCCGCATCGCGAAAAACATATTCTTGGTCGTACTGGTGGTGAGTTGACGCTGATCTTATATTCAGTAGTTCTTCTCGGCTGTATGTGATGAAACCTAAGATGACCTGGGGTACTAGTGTAAGAAATAACACGTAAAAAAACAAAAAACTGCATAGTTTCCTAGGAACGCGAAGCGAGGCGGCCATCTCTGTCGGCGCCGATATTCCCTAAGGGAATATCACAGATTGGGTTGAAAGTCTTAGCAAATTAACAGAAGTCAACAATAGTGATGGCAGAAATGGTAGCATGCCTTTGACGGGGGAGAGACGATATGAACTGAGACAACATTGATAAGTATGTTAGACTTGCTACCAGTACTTAATAGCAGCTCTTATCTGTTTGGGGGTTTCGTTCACGAGCCCAAGGTTGTTTTCTTCTAAATTAACGAAACATCCCATACCTCTCTATATGACGGTAGCTGCAGGGCATGGTGCTGGCAGATGCAACCTTTTGTCTGTGCTGAACGCTCTGTGTCTCTGGTGGATCTCAAAATTACTTTGCTGCAGCATATTAGTGCGTGCGTGCGTGTGTGTGCATGCGTGTGCGTGCGTGTGTATGGCTTGTCGTCCCTGTGTTCTGTTTCACTTGCTCCAAACACCAGCAAGCAGTGGTGTATTTTCATTTTTCCAGTTGTGCTCACTTTCTTCTACAAGGCAGAATGGAGCAGTTTGCTAGGAGAGAATAATGTCTCAGTGACTGTGTGTGTCCTAAATGGCAGCTTATTCCCAATAACTATCACACTAAATAGGGGAATAGGTTGCCATTTGGGATGTTGCCAGCTGTCTCGGTCCTTATGCCCTGCATTTTATCTTACACACCTTCTTTTATCTTTTCATCTCCTCCATGCATCCGTCACTCTATCCCAGATCTACCCCTTTAGTGTTGAAAAAACAAACATTCATTACCAAGTCAACTCTCAGGGGACATCTTGTTCAAATGTTTTGTTATTATTACAAGACTATATTTAGACTTTTCAATTGAAGGGATAGTGGGCCATTATTTCACATATCCCAAGAGGGCTTTATATTTTGTTGACTTTTATTACTGTAGGATAATGTGTTATTATTAACACATTATATATGGTGAACATATTCAATCTGTCTATATCCCAGTCTGTTGTCCCCACTTGATCCAATATGTCATCCATTGTTCCTGTACCCAAGAAAGTGACGGTAACTGAACTAAATGACTATTGCCCCGTAGCACTCACTTCTGTCATCATGAAGTGCTTTGAGAGGCTAGTTAAGGACCATATCACCTCCACCTAACCTGACAACCTAGATCCACTATACTTTGCATACCGCCTCAACAGATCCATGGACGACGCAATCTCCATTGCACTACACACTGCTATCCCAACTGGACAAGATAAATACCTAAGTAAGAATTCTTTTAATCAATTACAGCTCAGCCTTCAACACCAAAGTGGCCTACAAGCTCATCATAGAGCTCAGGGCCCTGGTCCTGAACCCCTCTCTGTGCAACTGGGTCCTGGACATCCTGATGGGCCAACCCAAGTGTTGAAGGTAGGCATCGACACCTCCTCCACGCTGATCCTCAACACGGGGGCCCAACAGGGGTGCGTAGTAGTCTCACGCATGTCTCCAACTCATTCATCAAGTTTGCTGACGACACAACAGTGATAGGCCTGGTTACCAACAATGATGAGACAGCCTACAGGAATGAGGTGAGAGCTCTGGTGGAGTGGTGCCAGGAAAATAACCTCTCCCTCAAAGTCAACAAAACGAAGGAGCTGATTGTGGATTACAGGAGACTGTAGAGAGAGCACACCCCCATCCACATCGACGGGGCCGCAGTGGAGAGGGTCAAAAGCCTCAAGTTCCTCGCCGTGCACATCACTGAAGACCTGAAATGGTCACTTCACACAGACAGCATGGCGAAGAAGGCACAACAGCACCTCTTCAACCTCAGGAGGCTGAAGAAATTGGGTTTAGCCCCCCTCACAAACTTCCAAAGAGCCCCATTGAGAGCATCCTGTCGGGCTGTTTCACTGCCTGGTACGGCAATTGCACCATCCTCAACTGCAGGGCTCACCAGAGGGTGGTGTGGTCAGCCCAAAGCATCATCGGGGGCCCACTGCCTGCCCTCCAAGATATATACAGCGCCCGGTGTCACAGAAAGGCCAAGAAGATCATCAAAAACCTTAGCCACCCGAGCCACTGCCTGTTCACCCCACTACCATCTAGAAGGAGACAGTACCTGTGCATCAAAGTTGGGACTGAGAGACTGGGAAAAACAGCTTTTATCTCCAGGCCATCAGACTGTTAAACAGTCACCACTAGCGGGCCTCCATCCAGTACCCTGCCCTGAACTTTAGTCACTGTTACTAGTGCGCTACCACCCGGTACTCTACCCCTGCACCTTAGAGACTGCTGCCCTAAGTACTCTGCCTTCAGATAGTATTCATACCCTTTGATTTATTCCTGATTTTGTTGTGCTACAGCCTGAATTCAACATGGATTAAATCGTTTTTTCCCCAAGTGAAATCATGTTTTTAGATTTCTTTTGTGCAAATTTATTGAAAATTAAATAGAGAAATATTTCATTTCCGTAAGTATTCACAGTGAATACTTTGGCACCTATGCCAGAGATTACAGCTGTAAGTCTATCTGGGCAAGTTTCTAAGACTTGCCTAGTTAAATAAAGGTAAAAACAAAAAAACTAAAGTCTTGAGCTTTCCACACATGGATTGTGCAACAACATCCAGAAGGCGAGGTCAGTACAGGTGCATCAAAGCTGGGACCGAGAGACTGAAAAACAGCTTCTATCTCAAGGCCATCAGACTGTTAAACAGCCACCACTAACATTGAGTGGCTACTGCCAACACACTGTCAACGACACTGACTCTACTCCAGCCACTTTAATAATGGGAATTGATGGGAAATGATGTAAATATATCACTAGCCACTTTAAACAATGCTACCTTATATAATGTTACTTACCCTACATTATTCATCTCATATGCATACGTAGATACTGTACTCTATATCATCGACTGCATCCTTATGTAATACATGTATCACTAGCCACTTTAACTATGCCACTTTGTTTACATACTCATCTCATATGTATATACTGTACTCGATACCATCTACTGTATCTTGCCTATGCTCCTCTGTACCATCACTCATTCATATATCCTTATGTACATATTCTTTATCCCCTTACACTGTGTATAAGACAGTAGTTTTTTGGAATTGTTAGTTAGATTACTTGTTCGTTATTACTGCATTGTCGGAACTAGAAGCACAAGCATTTCGCTACACTCGCATTAACATCTGCTAACCATGTGTATGTGACAAATATAATTTGATTTGATTTGACATTTGCCCATTATTCTTTTAAAAATGCTTCAAGCTCTGTCAAATTGATTGTTGATCATTGCTAGACAACCATTTTCAGGTCTTGCCATAGATTTTCAAGTAGATTTAAGTAAAAAATTTAACTTGGCCACTTAGAAACATTCACTGTCTTCTTGGTAAACAACTCCAGTGTATATTTGGCCTTGTGTTTTAGGTTATTGCCTTGCTGAAAGGTGAATTCTTCTCCCAGTGTCTGGTGGACAGCAGACTGGACCAGGTTTTCCTCTAGGATTTTTCCTGTGTTTAGCTCCATCTGTTTAATTTGTATCCTGAAAAACTCCCCAGTCCTTAACGATTACAAGCATACCCATAACATGACACAGCCTCCGCTATGCTTGAAAATATGGATTGTGGTACTCCGTAATGTGTTGTATTAGATTTGCCCCAAACATAACACTTTGTATTCAGGACCTAAAGTTAATTGTGTTGCCACAGTTTTTGCAGTATTACTTTTGTGCCTTGTTGCAAACAGGATGTATGTTTTGGAATATTTGTATTCTGTAAAGGCTTCCTCCTTTTCACTATATTATTTAGATACATTTTGTGGAGTAACAATGTTGTTGATCCATCCTCTTAAAGTCACCATTGGCCTCATGGTGTGGTTTTCTTCCTCTCCGGCAACTGAGTGACTGGGTGTATTGAAACACAATTGAAAGTGTAATAATAGCTTCACCATGCTAAAAGGGATATTCAATGTCTGCTTTTTATTGAATTTTTTACCCATCTATCAATAGGTGTCCTTCTTTGTGAGGCATTGGAAAACCTCCCTGGTCTTTGTGGTTGAATATGTGTTTGAAATGTACTGCTCGGATGAGGGACCTTACATAATTGTATGTGTGGGGTACAGACTTGAGATATTAATTGAAAAATCATGTTCAACACTATTATTGCACACAGAGTCCATGCAGCTTATGTGTATTTTTACTCCTGAACTTTAGGCTTGCCACAACAAAGGTGTTGAATAGTTATTGACTTAAGACATTTCAGCTTTTCATTTATTAATTTGTAAATATTTCGAAAAATATAATTCCACTTTGACATGATGGTGTATTGTGTGTAGGCTAGTGACAACAATCTAGTTTTAATCCATTTTAAATTCAGGCTGTAACACAACAAAATGTGGAAAAAATAGTGTGAATACTTTCTGAAGGCACTTTACATAGAGTAATTGGTCACTGGTCACTTTAATGAGGTTTACATACTGTTTTATCCACTTTATATGTATATTTTGTATTCTAGTCATGGCTCGTCCCATAAAACTACTGTTGTACACACATTTTCTATTCATATACTGACCATGTCGAAACACCCCATCATACTCTCTAATGTGTGTATATATATATTTATATTCTGGACTCTGACATTGTGTAACGGCGTTCTTCGTTTGTCGAAAGAGAGTCGGACCGAAATGCAGCGTGGTGGTTAATCATGATCTTTAATAAAGAAAACGGCGATACATGAAATAAATAAATAAATACGAAAACAACAAACGGAACGTGAAACCTATTACAGCCTATCTGGTGAACACTACACAGAGACAGGAACAATCACCCACGAAAGACAAAGTGAACTCAGGCTACCTAAATACGGTTCCCAATCAGAGGCAACGAGAAGCACCTGACTCTGATCAAGAACCGCCTCAGGCAGCCAAGCCTAACTAGACACACCCCTAAACCTAGCAATCCCAAATCCTATAAAACCCCAATACGAAACACAACACGTAAACCCATGTCACACCCTGGCCTGACCAAAATATATAACGAAAACACAAAACACTAAGACCAAGGCGTGACACATTGCTCGTTGCTTGATATTTCTTAATTTCTTTGTTTTAACTTTTTGGATAATGTGCGCATATTGTTTTGTATAGCTAGGTATTATTACTGCACTGTTGGAGTTAGAAACACAAGCATTTGGCTACATTTGCAATAACATCTGCAAATCTGTGCACGCGACCAGCAAATGTTGATTTTAGTTAGTACTGCATTATTAAATTCAGTACAGAAACGTATATTTTTTTGTTGATTTTTTAAAACACACTGTTTTGCAATGAAGGTCTACAGCAACCTCAGCAGCACTCAGTAGAGTAGCACCATGGGGTGCTAGCTATTTCCGTCCTCCTCTGGGTACATTGAATTCAGTACAAAACCTAGGAGGCTCATGGTTCTCACCGCCTTCCATAGACTTACACAGTAATTATGACGACTTCCGGAGGACGTCCTCAGCATGAACTGACATCTCCTCCACCCAATCAAAGGATCAGAGATCGAATCTAGTACTGAAAGCATAAGCTACAGCTAGCTAGCACTGCAGTGCATAAAATGTGATGAGTAGTTCACTCAAAGAGAGAGAAAGTCAGTAGTTGAACAGTTTTTAACAAATTCATTTATTTAAAAATGAAGGAGAAGCAGCAGAGAGATCAAGCTAGCTATATTTCATTGTATTTGTTTTTCACTTTCACTGACTTAGCTAGCTAATGTAGTTAGCTAATTTAGTTTACTCAAACACCCGGCTCAAACAGAGAGGAATGCTATTTATGTTAGCTAGCTGGCTAAGGCTATCCAACACTGGAACTCTTCCAAGTCAAGGTAAGCTTTCAGGTATGCTTTCGGTTGTATTAATTTATTGCCACCAGGCGAAGGTAAGGCCAGATCGGAAACAGATGAGAAACCATTTGCTGCCCTGGATCCAGAGGTTTTGGCGCCTTTATCCCTGGGGGCTTCCGATTCAAAATGGAGGTACCTGCGCCTTCTGTCTCCCTCTCTGGTGGCTTCTTCCTCGGATTCAGATCCTCAGAACTCCCCCTCATCAGACCATGAGCCTGTCTAAGTCTCCAGCCCATTCATCATCCATGATGGATACTACAGCTGGCTTGGGTCCATCGGGCCCCACCACCCTTCGGTCCTTTAACGGTTTGTGAAACCACTCGAGGCAAAATAATGGCTGGACCTCCTCGGCCATTGCACAAGCTGTCGTCATCAGCAGCTCCATGGTAAGAAACATCTTGGTTCCCAGGGCAAAAACCCTGTGCTATCCTGGAGCACGAGTACAGGACATTATAAGGCTGCTTCCGACATTTCTGAGACAGCTGCCGGGAGCTGACGCTGTCGTAGTCCATATGGGATTAAACAACATTAGGAGGACTAGCTCGGAACTGCTGAAAATGTATTTTAAAGAACTGATCCAAGCTCTGAAAGATTCCAAAAAGCAGCCAATTATTTCAGGTCCTGTACCATTATTGGGCCTTGGGTGTAAAAGATTCAGCAGGCTACTGGCATTACACTCCTGGCTAAAAGATTACTATCTCTGTTGGAATAACTTTTATAGATAACTTTGACACCTTCTGGAAACAGAAGATAATGGAGTCCATCCAAATCATCGTGGCTCCTGGACTCTGTCCACACAAGGCGGAGTTGAGACAATGATTTATCAATCATACAAGCCCAGCTCAGATAATCCCTGCCATTGTGTCGCTGAATTGTAGTAATGCTGCAGTAAATGTACATTATCCCAGGAGCTTTGAAAGTCACAATGTAAGTGACCTAATTTATGTCCCTCTAACTCCCTGAATGCATCTGTCGTTCCTACAGCCATTGTATACAGCAATCATGTGCCTATGAACCACAGTTATACTGTTAACAATGGGGCGGTGTGCCCTAGTTGGAAGCACTATCAGCTCAAACATAAATAACATTGTCATGTCTACTTCTGATAAGCCTTCCAGTAAAGCAATAAAAACAATCAAGCATCCCAGGAAAGTGCAAAAAATAGCCCACATTAACATATGTAGCCTAATAAACGAGGTTCAAGAAATCAATAACTTGCTAGTAACAAATTACATTAATATTCTGACTATCTTTGAAACCGACTAAGATAGTACCTTTGATGATACACTGGTAGCAATACATGGCTATAACATCTACAGAAAAGACAGAAATGGCAATGGGGGCGGTGTTGCTGCCTATTTCCTGTAAAGCTTAAAGAGGATCTCATGTTAAATGCTGTTGAAGTAATATGGCTACAGGTTCCCCTGTCTCACCTAAAGCCCATTCTTGTGGGAAGCTGCTATAGACTACCAAGTGGTACCAGTCAGTATCTGGATGATATATGTAAAATGCCGACACTATAAATCCAAATATAACTGACCAAATTATAAAAGACAAGCATTGTAATTTTTATTTCTGAAGAGTGAGTGTGGAAGAGGTGAAAAAATGGACAAGTAACCTGGGTCTGACAACCTGGAAAATTACTGAGGACAATAGTGGACGTTATTGTCATTCCTATTTGCCATATCTTCAATATAAGCCTAGAAGAAAGTGTGTGCCCTCAGACCTGGAGGGAAGCAAAAGTCATTCCGCTACAGAAGAGTTGTAAAAGCCCCCTTTTACTGGCTGAAATAGCCGACCAATCAGCTTGTTATCAACCCTTTGTAAACATTTGAAAAGTGGTGTTTGACCAGATACAAACAAATTGACAACAGACTTCCAGCATGCTTATAGGGAAGGACATTCAACATGCACGACACTTACATCAATGGTCAGATGACGCAGATGCTATGCTACATGACTGTTTTGCTAGCCCAGACTGGAATATGTTCCAGGATTCATCCAATGACATTGAGGAGTACACCACCTCAGTCACCGGCTTCATCAATAAGTACAGTCACTGTCATCCCCACAGTGACCGTACGTACATATCCCAACCAGAAGCCATGGATTACAGGCAACATCCGCATAGAGCTAAAGGCTAGAGCTGCTGATTTCGAGGAGCGGGACAATAATCCAGACGCTTATAAGAAATCCCACTACGCCCTCAGACGAACCATCAAACAGGCAAAGCGTCAATACAGGATTAAGATTGAATCCTACTACACCGGCTCTGACACTCATTGGATGTGGCAGTGTTTGAAAACTATTACGGACTACAAAATGAAACCCAGCTGTAAGCTGCCTAGTGACGCAAGCCTACCAGAGGAGTTAAATGCCTTTTATGCTCACTTCGAGGCAAGCAACACTGAAGCATGCATGAGCACCAGCGGTTCTGGATGACTGTGTGATTATGCTCTCCGTAGCCGATGTGAGCCAGACCTTTAAACATGTGAACATTCACAAACCCGCAGGGCCAGACTGGTTTAACAGGACGTATACTCAAAGCATGTGAGGACCAATTAGCATGTTTCTTCACAGACATTTTCAACCTCTCCCTGTCCGAGTCTGTAATACATGTTTCAAACATACCACCGTAGTCCCTGTGCCTAAGAAAGCGAAGGTAACCTGCCTAAATTACCACTTCGGTAGCCATGAAATGCTTTGAAAGGCTGGTCTTGGCTCACATCAACACCATCATCCCGGAAACCCTAGACCCACTCCAATTTGCATACTGCCCCACAGATGACGTAATCTCAATCGCACCCCACATGGCCCTTTCCCACCTGGACAAAAGGAACAGAATGCTGTTCATTGACTACAGCACAGTGTTCAACACTGTAGTACCCAGAAAGCTCATCACTAAGCTATGGACCCTGGGACTAAACACCTCCCTCTGCAACTGGATCCTGGACTTCCTGACAGGCCGCACCCAGGTGGTAAGGGTAGGCCGCAACACACCTGGCACGCTGATCCTCAACACTGGTTCCCCTCAGGGGTGCGTGCTTATTCCCTTCTTGTACGACACAACAGTGGTAGGCCTGATCACCGACAACGATGAGACAGCCTATAGGGAGGAGGTCAGAGACCTGGCAGTGTGGTACCAGGACAACAACCTCTCCCTCAATGTGACAAAGGAGCTGATCGTGGAGTACAGGAAAAAGCGGGCCGTCAGACCCCCATTAACATCAACGGGGCAGTAGTGGAGCGGGTTGAGAGGTTCAAGTACCTTTGGAGTCCACATCACCAACGAACTATCATGGTCCAAACACACCAAGATAGTGTCCTGAAGAGGGCACGACAACACCTTTCCCCCCCAGAAGACTGAAAATATTTGGCATTGGGCCCCAGCTGCACCATCGAGAGCATCCTGACCGGTTACATCACTGCCTGGTATGGCAACTGCTTGGCTACAGAGGGTAGTGCATACGGCCCAGTACATCACCGGGGCCAAGCTTCCTGCAATCCAGGACATATACACTAGGCGGTGTCAGAGGAAGGCCCCAAAAATGGTCATAGACTGTTCTCTCTGCTACCGCATGGCAACAGTACCAGAGCGCCAAGTCTAGGACCCAAAGGCCCCTTAACAGCTTCTACCCCCAAGCCATAAGACTGCTGAACAATTAATCAAATGGCCACCCAGACTATTTACATTGACACTCCACCCCTTCCATTTGTTTTTACACTGCTGTCTATTATCCATGCATAGTCACTTTACTCATACCTACATGTACAAATTATCTCGACTAACCTGTACCCCCACACATTGATTCGGTACTGGTACCCCCTGTATATAGCCTCGTTATTGTTATTGTTATTTTATTGTGTTACTTTTTATTATTATTTTTGACTTTAGTTTATTTTGTAAATATTTTATTAAGGGCTTGTAAGTAAGCATTAAGGGCTTGTAAGTAAGCATCTCACCTGAAGAGGGCTCTTCAGGTGAGGTCTACCTACACCTGTTGTATTCGGTGCATGTGTCAAATTAAATTTGAATTGATTTGAAATGACTGATTGGCTGAGAGAAATTGATGATAGAAAGATTGTGGGAGCTGTTTTGTTAGACTTTGTTGCGGCTTTTGACATTATCGATGAAAGTCTGCTGCTGGAAAAACGTATGGCTTTACACCGGCTTCTACATTGTGGCTACAGAGTCTAACAGAACACAGAGGGTGAACTTTAACGGAAGCCTTTCCAGCATAATCCAGGTAGAATTAGGAATTCCCCAGGGCAGCTGTCTAGGCCCATTACTTTTTTCTATCTTTACTAATGATATGCCACTGGCTTTGCCAGAGTGTGATGTATGCGGATGACTCAACACTATATATTTGATACAACAGTAGTTAAGATGGGGAGAAGTATGTCCATAATAAAGCACTGCTCTACCTTTTTAACAACACTATCAACAAAGGACTTAGGAAAATTGCAATTGGCTCAGAACAGGGCAGTACGGCTGGCCCTTGGATGTACACAGAAAGCTCTTCACAGTCCCCAAGTCCAGAGAGGCTTCCATTAATGAACACCCTCTGTGTTCCGTTAGACAGGTAACTCTTTATCCATAATATAGCAGGGGGTGCAAATTCATAACACATACGTTTTTCCAGCAGCAGACTATGATCGATAATGTCAAAAGTATTTGGGCCAGTAAAGGGCCTTTACAGTAGTCTGATGACACTTGTTATAAAAGCATGGAATAGTCTCTGTATCAGCCTGGGAGAGAAATGGCCGCACATTGGCAATGATCCTCCAAGTAGTAAAAAGTTATTTCTGTCATATTCCTAATGTACGATTTGAAATTGAGTTCAGAATCTAAACTAACACCCAGGTTTTTTACCTGGTGTTTTATCTTTATGACTTCAAATGTGCGGCCAGATTATCTCTCTGTACTTTGGCTCTAACAATAAGTACCTCGGTCTTGTCTTGCTTTAGCTAGAGGAAGTTGTGAGCCATCCACATATTTAAATCACTAATACAGTCTAATAATTTATCTGTGGAGCTAAAATCCTCTGATGACACAGAAATGTACAGTTGTGTATCGCCTGTGTAGCAGTGAAAATCAATGCTGTGCTCTCTGATAACACTGCTAAGGGGTAACATACATACAAAAGTTTGGACACACCTACTCATTCCAGGGTTTTTCTTTATTTTTACTATTTTCTACAATGTAGAATAATAGTGAAGACCTCAACACTATGAAATAATATGGATGGAATCATGTAGTAACCAAAAAAGTGTTAAACAAATCAAAAATATGTTTTATATTTGAGATTCTTCAAAGTAGCCACCCTTTGCCTTGATGATAGCTTTGCACGCTCTTCTCATTCTCTCAACCAGCTTCATGATGTAGTCACCTGGAATGCATTTCAATTAACAACTGTGCCTTGTTAAAAGTACATTTTTGGTATTCTTTCCTCCTTAATGCGTTTGGTAAGAAAAACGACAGTCCATCATTACTTTAAGACATGAAGTTCAGTCAATCCGGGAAAATTTCTTGAACTTTTAAAGTTTCTTCAAGTGCAGTCGTCGCAAAAACCATCAGGCGCTATGATGAATCTGGCTCTCATGAGGACTGCCACAGGGTTACCAGCCTCAGAAATTGCAGCCCAAATAAATGCTTCAGAGTTCAAGGAGCAGACACATCTCAACATCAACTGTTCAGAGGAGACTGAGTGAATCAGGCCTTCATGGTTGAACTGCTGCATCAGTACTAAAGGACACCAACAAAAAGAAGAGACTTGCTTGGGCCAAGAAACATGAGCAATGGACATTAGACCTGTGGAAATCTGTCCTTTGGTCTGATGTGGTCTGAGTCCACATTTGAGATTTTTGGTTCCAACTGCCGTGTCTTTGTGAGACGCAGAGTAGATGAACGTATGATCTCCGCATGTGTGGTTCCCACCGAGAAGCATGGAGGAGGAGGTGTGAGGGTGTGGGGGTGCTTTGATGGTGACACTGTCTGTGGTTTATTTAGAATTCAAGGCACACTAAACCAGCATGGCTACCACAGCATTCTGCAGCAATATGCCATCCCATCTGGTTTGAGATTAGTGTGACTACCATTTGTTTTTCAACAGGACAATGACCTACAACACAATCACCAGACCTCAACTCAATTGAGATGGTTTGGGATGAGTTGGATCGCAGAGTGAAGGAAAAGCAGCCAACAAGTGCTCAGCATATGTGGAACTCCTTCAAGACTGTTAGAAAAGCATGCCTGGTGAAGCTGGTTGAGAGAATGCCAAGAGTGTGCAAAGCTGTTAACAAGGAAAAGGGTGGCTACTTTGAAGAATCTCAAATATAAAATATATTTTGATTTGTTGAACGCTTTTTTGGTTACTACCTGATTCCATCTGTTATTTCATAGTTTTGATGTCTTCACTATTATTCTACAATGTAGAAAATAGTAAAAATAAAGAAAACCCCTTGAATGAGTAGGTGTGTCCAAACTTTGACTGGTACTGTATATAAACTGACCAGTTCCGGACCCAAAATTGAACCTTGTGAAACGCCACGTTTGATATGTATTTTCTCTGAGTTATGTTCACCAAGGGTGAAAAAAACTCTTGACCGGTTAAATGGGTCCTAAACCAATTTGGAAAAGGACTGGAGAGGCCAACCCACTTCTCCAGTGTGTACAGAAGGACATCATCGTCAACAGTGTCGAATGCAGCACTTCAATCCAAGAGTACAAGGACAGACAGCTGTTTGGCATCTGTATTGGCTCTAAGATAATTTACCACTTTAACTAAGGCCATCTCTATGCTGTAGTGGGCATGAAATCCAGATAGGATTTTTTTTTAAATACAGTTGTCACTTAAAAAATGTATTTAGCTATTTGAAAACAAATTTCTCCCGAATTCTGCTTAAGAATGGAAGGTTGGAGATTGCCTGAAAATTGTTAAGAGCTGAAGAATCTAGATTACTTTTCATCAGAAGGGGTTTCACCATAGCAGTTTAGTGCAGTAGGGAAATTGCCTGTGATCAGGGAGTGATTAACAATAGCATGCACTTCTTCTGATATGCAAATACAAACTCGTTTGAAGAAGGTGTTGGGGATAGGATGGAGAAGGCAAGTAGAAAGTTTAAGTTGTGATATCACTTTCCTGAGCAAAATAAATCCGTAGTGGCTTTGCTAGGGCACATATCATCAAACTTCTCATCAGGTCTTGACTGATATCCAGCCTACCTTATCTCTGAAATATGCAGCAAACTCATCACATTTAGATGTGGAGGAAAGTTCACAGGTTTGCGGGGAGGATTTATCAGGACATCAATGGTTGAGATGAGCCCTCCCTAATTATTCTGATTGTGAGTGGTCAAGAATATATTATGCCAAGTTGCTCTCTCAGAATATAATAATGTAACCTGCAACTTTGACTTTCTCCACTTCCGCTCTGCCTTTCTGCAATTTCTCTTTAATTTATTAGTTTCCTCACTTATCCAAGGGGCTCTCCGTTTTGGATGTGGTGTTTTTCAACTTTACTAAAGCTATGGCATTAATAGTTGCCCTTAATTTGTTATTATAAAGTTATCAACTAAGTCATCAAAGTGGAAGGCAGAATAGTTGATGGAGTATTGTTCACACACTCAGTAAAATCTGTAGCAAATTCAGATAGTCTTAATTAAGCTTTCCGTATTACCCTGTGCTATGGGCAACATGTTGGTAAAACATACACAGTGGGATTAGATAAAGCAACATCAGCAATAGAGGGTTTGTCAATGGAAAGCCCCGAGGTAATAACCAGGTCCAGACTATGGCTGCGGTTATGGGTGGGCCCAGTAATTTGTTAGATAAAGTCCATAGAGCACAAATGATTCATGAATTCAATGGCCTTGGAATCAGTCTCTTTGCCAACATGAATATTAAAATCACCCAACACAATGATTTATATCATAGTTCTCAAGGACAATAGCCAATAGTTCAGAGAAATCAGTAAAGAAAGTGGGGCAGTGCTTTGGTGGCCTATACAGGGTTAAGGCCAGCACGGGTGGCTGACATTTAAACAGTATTCGCCCAATAAAATGTCCTTATAGCTGAGAGCATTAGTAAAAATAGAGGCTGATAGAATATGAAAAGCTGTAGTCTGGCGGAAGGCTTCAATAACAGCGGCACTACAGTCTGAAGACTGCCATGTTTCAGTGAGAAACATGCAATCAACTTTGCGCTCAGTAATGAGGTCATTCACGAGAACGGTTTTACTTGTGATTACTCATTTACAGGTGCCATATTCAGTGAATGTGGGCCACTCGGCCCTTGTGGGATCTGCCTAGAGGTAACCAATGGAATAACAAACAGATTAAAGTTACAACCATGTTTTTTGACAGTCGTTTCAGGATATATTATACCAAGTTGCTCTCTCAGAATATAATAATGTAACCTGCAACTTTTACTTTCACCACTTCTATCAGAATGGTAGGAGATGACAGTTTGTAACTCACTAGAAGGCGGAGATAAGCAACACAAATTAGGTTACTCACAATAATCATAGTGCCATTGCTACAGGAGCTGATCTGCTTTCCAAGTCCTCTGTTGCTTATTCTGACAGAGAGAACTGGAGCACTATCAGACACTGTCTCTCAGTCTCTAAAACAGTTTGATGTTGTTAGGACTGGAGCAATACCAGACACTGTCTCTCAGTCTCTAAAACAGTTTGATGTTGTTGGGACTGGAGAAAGTTGATGTCATTTTCAAAACAGACTATGGGAGGTGCTCAGTACTACATAGAGTCATGGCTACATGGAACTCTATTCCATATCAGGTAATTTGATGCAAGTAGCAGAATCAGATAAAAAAAAAATGATAAAAATACAACTTATGGAACTGCGGGGACTGAAGAGACACACACACACACACACACACACACAGGCAAAGACACACACTTACACATACACATGATAAGACACGCACTCTACACACACGTACACATGGATCTTGTATTGTAGGTATGTGGTAGTAGAGTAGTGGCTTCAGCAAAAACACTTAATCTGTTGTGAAAAGTATTTTGAAATGTAATGTCATGTAATATTGTATATAACTGCCTTAATGTTGCTGGACCCCTTGAAGAGTAGCTGCTGCGTTGAATTGAATTTGAATTGAATTTGTTCAATAGAAACTCTCGTTTGCAACTGTTTGGACTAATGATTACACCCCAGATCAGCTAGATGCCGGCAGGATTATGCAAGGCAGTATTGAATGTGTCACTGTTTGTCACCTTGATTACTCCAATTTGTCTCTCTACCTGTGCACCTAGGTTATAAACTTAGATTCGTAGGCTAGTATTAACCTCATGATGGGTATAGGGAAAATTCAAGTATCATATAATAGCCTAAACCTATCGATGTTACATCTAGCTTGGTGAATGGAAA
This sequence comes from Oncorhynchus kisutch, assembly GCF_002021735.2. Lineage (NCBI taxonomy): Eukaryota > Metazoa > Chordata > Actinopteri > Salmoniformes > Salmonidae > Oncorhynchus > Oncorhynchus kisutch. The sequence goes on from NC_034184.2 coordinate 15,882,780, forward strand.
ATTAACAAGTGTCCAAAATGCTGTAATAGAAATAATGCCATGCTCATAAATGTTTTAAATAAATCGTCCTCCCTCATCTTAAACAGCACAGACTGCCACTGACCTGAACATTTTATCGCCCGGTTCAGGGAAGAGCACAGCTGCTCTGCTGTGGCAAAGTAATCAACACAAATTAGTTACAAATGAGGTAGGACAGGCGCACACACACACACACTCTCACTCACTCACACACACTCTCACTCACACACACACACACACACACACACACACACACACACACACACACACACACACACACACACACACTAGCTATCCCAGCTACTGCAGAAGTAAAGTTCCAGATAATGTCACATGGTTTCCAAGAAGCCAGAAAGTGAGTGAGGTGTGGACCTTGCCCATTGTGACACTCTCAGGCTGCGTCTGAAATGGCACCCTATTCCCTATGTAGTGCATTCTTTTGAACAGGGCCTCATGGGCCCTCATGTGCTTTAGCCAAAAGCAGTGCACTATAGGGAGTATGGTGCCATTTGGGACACAGCCTCAAACAGACTGATGGGAAACTCAAGCTGTAGAGAACAAAGCGGACTTGATCCATGGGGATGGATGTCTCTGTTCTGTTCTGGTCCTCAGGCACATCCCTCTTTTTTCTTTCACTATTCTGCTGGCTGGGGGAAAAGACCCTGTACTGTAAGCCTGGGATCTCTCTCTCTCTCCGGACTCTCTCTTTTCGTCTCTCTCTCTCTCTCTCTCTCTCTTTTCGTCTCTCTCTCTCTCTCTCTTTCTCTGCTTAGTTTTAATCAAACCACAGTCTCCTATAGCTAGTGGGAACGTTGCCATAGAGGGATTGATATAGTGCTCTTGCTGGGATGTGGGTAAATAGAACCGTTTGTCACCCTGGCTGGCTCTTTTTGACTTGAGTAGTAGGTAGGCCTTACATCATGGCCAGAAGTTGCTAAAAAAAAACTGTTCTATCAGCTGTTCTCTTCCATCCTGGAGCCAAGTGGAAGTTAATGAATGTGCTAAGGCTTTGTGTTGTGCTGGGTGACAAGCCAGGGGGTTATGGATGTTTGTGGCTTTAAAGGGGCAATCTGCAATTGGTATATCTTTTTTTTAAAACTTAAATGAATGATATGAAGTTCTATTATTATTAATATTATTATTCAACAAAAAGATGTAGTGGGTAGATCAGCTTTAATATTGCAAATTGTGGCTTCTATCAATGTAATTTTCTGCATAATTTTCAATCCCCTATACAATGCATTCAGAAAGTATTCAGACCCCTTGACCTTTTCCACATTTTGTTACATTACAGCCTTGTTCTAAAATTGAATAATTTGTTTTTTCCCTTATCAATCTACACATAATACCCCATAATGACAAAGCAAAAACAAGTTTGTAGAAATGCTTGCAAATGTATAAGTATTCAGTATTCAGACCCTTTACTCAGTACTTTGTTGATGCACCTTTGGCAGCGATTACAGCATAGAGTCTTCTTGGGTATGACGCTACAAGCTTGGTACACATATATTTGGGGAGTTTCTCCCATTCTTTGCAGATCCTCTCAAGCTCTGTCAGGTTGGATGGGGAGCATTGCTGCACAGCTATTTTTCAGGTCTCTCCAGAGATGTTCGATCGGGTTCAAGTTCTGGCTGGGCCACTCAAGGACATTCAGAGACTTGTCCTAAAGCCACTCCTGCGCTGTCTTGGCTGTGTGCTTAGGGTCATTGTCCTGTTGGAAGGTGAACCTTCGCCCCAGTCTGAGGTCCTAACCTGCTCCAGAGCACTTTTCATCAAGAATCTCTCTGTATTTTGCTCCATTCATCTTTCCCTTGATCCTGACTAGTCTTCCAGTCCCTGCGTCTGAAAAACATCCCCACACCATGATGCTGCCACCACCATGCTTCACTGTAGGGATGATGCCAGGTTCCCTCAAGATGTGACACTTGGTATTCAGGCCAAAGAGTTCAATCTTGGTTTCATCAGACCAGAGAATCTTGTTTCTCATGGTCTGAGTCTTTAGGTGCCTTTTGACAAACTCCAAGCGGGCTGTCATGTGCCTTTTACTGAGGAGTGGCTTCCGTCTGGCCACTCTACCATAAAGGCCTGATTGGTGGAGTGCTGCAGAGATGGTTGTCCTTCTGGAAGGTTCTCCCATCTTCAGAGAGGAACTCTAGTGCTCTGTCAGAGTGACCATCGGGTTCACGGTCACCTCCGTAACCAAGGCCCTACTCCCCCGATTGCTCAGTTTGGCCAGGCGGCCAGCTCTAGGAAGAGTCTTCGTGGTTCCAAACTTCTTCCATTTAAGAATGATGGAGGCCACTGTGGTCTTGCTGCAGACATTTCTTTGGTACACTTCCCCAGATCTGTGCCTCGACACAATCCTGTCCCGACCTCATGGCTTGGTTTTTGCTCTGACATGCACTGTCAACTGTGGGGCCTTATATAGACAAGTATGTGCCTTTCCAAATCATGTCAAATCAATTGAATTTACCACAGGTGGACTCCAATCAAGTTGTAGAAACATCTCAAGGATGATCAATGGAAACAGGATGCACCTGAGCTCAATTTCGAGTCTCATAGTAAAGGGTCTGAATACTTATGTGAATAAAGTATTTCTGTTTCTTACAATGGGATATTTTGTGTAGATTTGCTGAGGAACATTTTTTATTTAAGCAAATTTAGAGTAAGACTGTAATGTAAGAAAACGTGGGGAAAGTCAAGGGGTCTGAACACTTTCCGACTCCTTTATTTGTAAATATATTTATTTTTTAAAGGGGCAATATGTAACTTTTTGGTGACCAAATTCACATAGAAATGGGAGTTAAGGATCTGTCATTTTCATTGAAAGCAAGTTTAAGAAGTGGTAGAGCTATTTTGTGTGCTCTATCTCTGCTTCCCGTTCTTAAGGTTAGCTTTTGGTCTTTTACTTTTGGTTTTGTACACCAGCTTCAAACAGCTGAAAATACTATATTTCGCTTATGGAGAATATATTTCACAGCAGTTTAGATGGTACAATGATTCTCTACACTATACTATCTTATTTTGTCACATAAACTGATATTAGACAAACTATTTGAGTTTTAGAAACCAGGAAATAGCGGAGCGGTTTCTGCATTCCTTCTTTATAATTGGAGGAAACTAATGGACAACAATACTTCTACTTCCAGCCTAAACATACTATTTACATTCTACGGACAGTATATTTTACATTGTTTATCTTGTTTTTTGTTATTTTTAGTCTAACCCTACAGATACACTCAACCCCTCCCATCCATCTCTGAACACCATCCATGCCATATACTTTTCAACCGTGCTGTGATGTTTCACAAAACCTTTGAACCTTTCTATTCTCATAGCTTCTACAGATTTCGCTAAGAGTATTATTATATTATTGATCGATTGACTACGACTTTTCAAATCACCCAGCAGTGCTATTTGCAGTGTTAGCTTCAGATAAATGTTGTAATTCTTCAGCTACTCCTGAACCTGTGACCAAAAACAAGCAGTACCAAAACGAGTGATCTAATGATTCTGTCTCTTCAATTTGTATTAGTTATATACACATGATATATGTGGAGTACATAATGCAACGAAATGCTTTCTTGCAAGTTCACCTTCAAGACAATGCAACAACAATAGATAAGTAATTAAGTGAATATAATATCATGCATTTAAGTGCAAAAATGTATGCACCAAGAATATAACTTATTAATGCCTCATTAGATTAGTTAAACTGTCGTACCCCATCAGAACCAAAATATAAGCATGCTCCGTTGTTTGGAAACAATGTAATTGTAAACAAACACTGTATAACCTCCAATCATCTGGATGTCGATGGCGTGTGCTCTGGCTCTTCTGTCAGACCCGACCAAAGCCTGTCGTCTGTCCGTCTGTCCTCAGTCTGTCTGTTGTCTGCCTGTCGTCTGTCTGTCTCTCATCTGAAGTTGAACCAAAGTCTCTTACTGATCTATGAATAACCCCTTTAAACTCAACCAAGCCTGTGTAGTGTAGTTAGTCACTGAGTAATACACAGCATTGAGGCACAATACTACAGTAGGCTACGGTACTATAGATAATAACGATAATACATTTAATTTGTGAAGCACTTTTATCACACCCAAGGTGCTGATGTAATCAGAGCATGATGAATGTCACTATAAATGTGTGGTGTCAACAGGGTTGGGATTTCACAGACAGCAAAAATACACATTTCCGTTTATTTTTATGTTGAATATCAAACATTTTATTGAATCACAAACACAAAACAGGCAGGCCGGTACAACACACTTCTTACGTACATCAGATTAGTTACAGTTACATGTTTGAATTAGTCAACTTCCAGACACATTTTTGTTTTGATGAACAGTAAGGATGTATTGTATAAATGGACTGACTTGAATCTCTTTGTGTCCTGTTTGGCAGGGTCCACCTACAGTGTTTTGTCTACCATGCCATCTGACTCTGAAAGCAGCACTTCCCTCAGTAGCGCAGGTGAGCCTGGATGGGTTTCTCTCTTTTGGCAGTAGTAGGGTTGCAAAATTCCCAGGTTTGCTAGAAACTCAAGTTGGAATATTCCTGGAATCAGGCGGAAATAAACAGGAAATCCGGAATCCTCCAACTAGGATTTCTGGAAAAATCCTGTAGTAGTATGAATGTTTGAATATAAATGTATCGTTCTTACGGATTAGGAAACTAGGTGAATGTGGTCCAGAGAACTGGCTAACCAACCAGACAGCATGCTATTTCTGACTTTCAGTCAGCACAAACAAGTGATTACACAGATGTGAAAGGATTTACAAAAGCAACCCACCAACCCCCCAGAATGGTTTTCAGTGAGCCATCCTCTCTCTGAGGGAGAGAGATAGAGGCTGTGTACCAAATGGCACCCTATTCCCTACATGGTGCACTACATTTTACCAGAGCCCTATGGGGCCTGGTCACAAGTAGTGCACTATATAGGGAATGAGGTGTCATTTGGGTGGAGGCCAGAGGGATTGCCCTGCAGGGCAGAGCTACTGAAAGAGGAGAGGGACGCAGGACTCTGTTGTGGTGCTTGTTGTTGTCTTCAGTCAGAGGTCCAGAAAGAAAACATATAGAGCTGTTTTGTTTATGTCAACACTGCAACATAGGCCCTTTGATTGAATGAATTGAGACATGGCTGGAGTGTTGAACTGAATACACTCACAAGTCAACGGTTAAAGGGGCCATCTGGGATTGTTACATCCAAATGAATGGTATGTAGCCATTGGTTCTTAAAGACTTCAGCTCCTAACTGCCTCGATCTTAGTTAAAAAACAGTGTGTCCGCTTTGTTATTGTTTAAATCCCAGGTTGCCCCTTTAAACGTAGTCATGAAGACGTCATGTGCCACATTTTGCCCCCTGGTTTGTTGATTATTGTTGTCACATTATTCATAATAACGATGTGCTACTTTACTTTGGATTGTTTGGCTTATGTATTTCATGAAGTATGACACAAGCACTCTCAATCTCCAATGTTGCCTCAAGAGTCCTCCAAATCGACATCTATGCGCTTCTGGAGATCTGAGAGGATTTGACAGATGCAGCCTAATTAACAATATAGTTATAGCTTCATCTTGACCTTTGGTGGGCTAGGTGGAGGTAACTTTCACCACACTACTTATACAAATCAAATCCTCTCAGATCTCCACAAGTGCGTAGGGCAGGGAGGAGGGTTTAGGGGTCGATTTGGGATTGGGCCTATGTCGGGTAAGGGCCCTTGCCACCTGTGGTATGCTGACTGCGGAAAGAGCGATCTCTGTCTCAATTTTTGCCTTGAATCTTCTTATGTCTTCTGAGGCCCAATCCCAAATTGACCCTATTGCCCTATGCACTTCACATAATCTATGTCGGTGTAAGGGCCCTAGCCATCAGTGACAGTCTGACTGTGACAGGTACCATGGGTCAAGCCTCGTCCCCTCCTCCAGCCCATATGGAGAACCGCCACGGTCAGATGAGTGAGAAGATGGAGGCGGTTCTGTTCCAGCTGAGACAGGTGACCCGCGAGAGGGACGAGCTGCGTAAACGCCTGGCCTTGTCCTCGCCCGGCACCACCTTCGATGACTGCAGGTACAGTAGAACTCTTGGTAGAGACAGAACCGCTGTAGATATTGCAGTTACACTACTTTACACCGGGGATTCCCAAACTGTAGGATGCCCCCCTAGAGGGGTGGGCTCTACAATTTTGTTGGATGCATTTCCAGTTTGTTTTGGTTGTGTTTCAGATTATTTTGTGCCCAATAGAAATGAATGGTAAATAATGTATTGTGTCATTTTGGAGTTGCTTTTATTGTAAATAAGAATAGAATGTTTCTAAACACATGAATGTGGATGCTACCATGGTTACAGATAGTCCTGAATGAATCGTGAATAATGATGAGTGAGATAGTTAGATTCACAAATACCATACCCCAAGACATGCTAACCTCTCACCATTATAATAATGGGAGGTTAGCATTTTTTTTTTGGGGGGGGGGGGGTGGTATGATATTTGTGTGTCGATAACTGATGCAAAATGTTCTGTCCGCCAACAAGAGGGGTGTGAACAGTTTGTGTCATGAACAGTGCTTTTGCACTGGATGTTCCTCAATGCTGGAAGGGTGAAGACCTGAGGGAAGAAGTTAGGGAACCTTTTCCCTACAACCCTCACTATAGACAGAGCCTGGCCTTCACCTGGGACCACCTTCGATGGGGGTGGATTATTCCAATATAATAAGAGACAGAAGCACTATAGCTACTGTAGGAACAGGACTCACTACAGAGGCAGGCGATGTACGTGCCTGACATCACTTAGAACCGTTCTAGACAGACACTCAGCCAACAGATAACACGCTCACCACGGGATGACCACCCTCAGCCAACAGATAACATGCTCACCACGGGATGACCACCCTCAGCCAACAGATATCACCCTCACCAGGGATGACCACCCTCAGCCAACAGATAACACCCTCACCAGGGATGACCACCCTCAGCCAACAGATAACACCCTCACCAGGGATGACCACCCTCAGCCAACAGATAACACCCTCACCAGGGATGACCACCCTCAGCCAACAGATAACACCCTCACCAGGGATGACCACCCTCAGCCAACAGATAACACCCTCACCAGGGATGACCACCTCTTTATTCCTCCAAAGTCACTCTACCGCCAGAAGCAGAGAAGTAAAGGCAAAAAAAGGCGACGCTAAATGGGATCCACATTTTGTGAGCTCAGCAACTCTGTTAAAACATTAAACAAGAGTATGTATTTTGAATGAAGCTACTCGTCCCCACCTCTCTCATAACCACACACCCACACCATAGTGTTCTGCACTTTAATCTGCTCCTGGGGGGCTTGGTACTGATACGTCACTCTTTTCTGTCATCTCTCGTGTGTGTGTGTGTGCATCCATTGTGTGCGTGTGTGAGAACCAGGCCCAACACCAAGTCAGGCCAGGACTACGAGCATCTGAAGCTGCAGTGTATGAAGGCCATGGTGGACCTGCAGTCCTTACAGAACCAACACAGCACAACACTGAAGAGATGTGAGGAGGCCGTGAAGAAAGCTGACTTCTACCAGTGAGTGATGTTCACACACACACACACACACACCCTTTTCTAATCTACCAGTGAGTGGTAGAGTGCAGACCTGGGTTCAAATACTATTTAGAACTATTTCAAATGCCTTGTGCATTCAATTGATCTTGCCTGGAGTGCCAGGTGGATAGGGTTAGCTCTCAACAGAAGAGCTCATTCAAGCCCACCCAAAGTGTTTGACAGTATTTCAAATAGTATTTGAACCCCGGTCTGTAGTGAAGTGCATGGGAGTGGTTGGGGTCCATAAATATTTGAGCCTTCTCCCATCTCATTTATGTTGTGTGCTCTGAATCTCTCTGTTCTAACAATCAGGCGATGGAATGAATGGATGGGCTTTTAACCTGTGTTTGTCCCTCTTATGAGATCTGTGCGTCAGATTGCACAGAAAATTTTTTCCCGAGGGGTAAGAGGTCAACCAATCTCGTGTCCCATTCCAAATGCTCCTGCTCAGTTAAACCATCATCCCAATCCTTTGACACCAGGGATTTGAGAAATTCAAGTGAGCAGAGCCACTGCTTTTCTGTCAGAAAGATCAGATCATGACTGTTCTAGCCTGCGTTGGAAATGGCAACTTATTCCCTATTTAATGTACTACATTTGACAAGGACCCATAGGTTGCACTGTGTAGGGAATAGGGTGCCATTTGGGATGCACAGCTTGTCTCTTTTACACTCTCCATTATGATGTGTTGAAATCTGTCTAGTGCAGAATTAGATCCCTTTGTCTGGTGTTTTAATGTTTAACATTGTTTTATGTACTTGATCATTTTCCATTTAATGCTAGAATTGAGGATTCTGCACTTGCCTCTTCCATTGCCTCTTCCATTGACAGTCATGAATATTGGAATGGGTGCTGTCCTCATACAACGTCAATTTGCCTGACAGTTGTGCTACCCATTTATCATGATCCATTCCAACTCATGGCACAGCAAGCTTCATACTAATATAGAATTATACTATAAAGTAAAAAAAAAAAAAGGTTTTTAAACCCACAGGCTTCTAATGAGTTCAATCACTCAATTTTCTCTCTCTTTTGTTGTCCTCATAAAAGATACTTACATTTTGAGCAACATATTAAGTTGGATTCCTTCTTACATTATTTTGGTAAAAAATTACTTGCATTATTTTATTTTGTAAGATATTTCAACACTTTATTGAGACAGTTCTGAAATGACAGAGGAGGTAGAGATAGGTGGGAGAAACAGATTGAAGGGTTGGAGCAGGGAACCTGGTCTTCGTGGGAAGAGGGGTGACGTGTATCTAAGCCAGGTGACTTACCCCTAGACCACAGACTCTGCACGACTTGCATTCATTTGGATTATGTTGGTTGTTTTTTTGTTGTCGATTACAATTCACCCCAGAATCATTTCTTACAGTGTGGCTGTGTGGTTGAGTGGGCAAAATTCCAATGTACCATCTTACTACCCCTAATCTGTCTAAATAAAGCACTGAGAAAATAAATATTCTCCATAGGCCCTTATCATCAATTAATATTTAGGATAATAACCATTTGCATTTCTAAACCATTGAAAGGGAAAGGCGATACCTAGTCAACCCAACCCTGTATGAGAAATGATTTTGATGCTGCCTTTTACATCCACTGAAACCCCCAAAAGTGTTTTAACAACACTCTTAAAAACACCAATATTCAGATTGAAGAACCACTTTGGGTGTTTCAGAGTACTTCATTTATGTTTTAAAACACTTACATTGGGTTTACATTTCAACACCAGATCTCAGCTTAGGTGCACTATTTTTCACAGTTTCGTTACACAATCATGGTGTTTTGAGATTTTCTATTTTTATAGTGTACAAACACTGACTTTGCTGATAGCTACTTTATTGAGGAAAAGAAAGGCGTGAGGAGAGGGGGCCGGATGTTCTCTCTGTCTGTCCATTTGTGTGATTTAATGATGTCTGCCATACTGTCTCAATAGTGTGGGGACAACCAACCTAACAGCTGGGGCAGAATGTAAAACAGACAGTAGAAGGATTAGCCCCAATGTTTAAGCCTCTGTCTCTGCCTCTAGGTCCAGGCCATGTTTGTCTTCATCTGTGGCTGCAGCAGGGAAAAAAAATATTTATTTATTTACTAGCAAGTCTGCTTCTGGAGTGGACTTGCCCGTTTGGGATAAAAAGCAACTGTCCACAAAGCACTGGTACAATGTTCCTTTAAAGCTTGAGAAAATGTTTCTTCACTAAACTGCTCACAAGTTTGAAGTTTCACAATTTTGAACACTGGATTGTGAAGCACACCCATGTCGTTTGCTCTGTGTGAATGCTCCTACCTGCTCATTGTAGCACATGAAATACAACACCTATTAAAAAGAGAACACATGCCACTGCCAGGGTCGGTGCACGTTCAAGTCGGTGTATCTTTTTCCTGTTTGCAGCACGCTCCACAGCCGCCTGGCAGGCGAGCAGTCTCCGCTGAAGGAGGAGCTGGATGCTGTGAGGCAGGTAAGTTATCTGTATTCCAAGTATACCTGTACTTTGTTGCATAACACATTTCCCTATTGGGATACTACCGTACTCTATTCGATTCAATCCCATTCTATTTCATCCTGTTCTGCAGGACAACATCCAACTGGTCAGAGAACACAACCATGTGAAACAGAGCTGTGAGGAGATGAGGAGACTACATGATGAGGACCAGAGACAGCTGGGAGACATGAGGCTGCTTCACCAACAGGTATTGGAGTAGAATACACACTCACCCTGACATGCTCAAGGTTTTTGGGTCCGGGGTCCTCTTTTTGGGTCAGGGTCCTCTCTCTGGGTTCAGGGTCCTCTCTTTGGATCAGGGTCCTCTCTTTGGTCCAGGGTCCTCTCTTTTGGTCCAGGGTCCTCTCTTTTTGGTCCAGGGTACTCTCTTTTGGTCCAGGGTCCTCTCTTTTGGTCCAGGGTCCTCTCTTTGGGTCCGGGGTCCTCTCTTTGGGTCAGAGTCCTCTCTTTGGGTCCAGGGTCCTCTCTCTGGGTCCAGGGTCCTCTCTTTTGGTCCAGGGTCCTCTCTTTTGGTCCAGGGTCCTCTCTTTTGGTCCAGGGTCCTCTCTTTTGGTCCAGGGTCCTCTCTTTGGGTCCAGGGTCCTCTCTTTGGGTCCAGGGTCCTCTCTTTGGGTCCAGGGTCCTCTCTTTGGGTCCAGGGGGTGGCAGCTAGCATAGAAGTTATAGAAGCAGGCCAGCGACCAGAGCGTTGCCAGTTCGAATCCCTGGTTTGATGGGAACTTTGGCAAAACCTTTGCCGTCTATTCTTGCACTGACTGACATTTCTTTGGACCTTTCTTGAAATAACTTTTTGGGATCCTGACATATGAGACAGATTCTACATGTTCTTCCCATTTAGGACCATTAGCACGGTCAGGACCAGCTCATTCCACTATGTCGTCATAGCGATCAGAAATGCCTTCAAATTAGACATGACCAAATTATTATTAATGCATTTTTTTATTTATTAAATCAACCATTTAGTTTCTCTCATTGCTGCTCTGGTTGCACCTCAAGTAATACCCTATTCCCTTTATAGTTAACTCTTTTGACCAGTGTCCATAGGGGCCTGAAGGGAATAAGGTGTCATTTGGGACGCACACTCTGTAGGATCTGTTTTAGCTCTCATTATAGTTTGAACCCTTGGTTCAGATCGTTAAATGTTTGTCAGTCATATCTAACGTGTTCATGGGGAATGCTTTCAATACCAGTCTGATCAGTAGGTGCCTAATTGGCCAGGTCCCAAATGACACCCTATTCTCTATATAGTGCTCTACTTTTGACCAGGCCCTGGTCCAAAGTAGTGCACTATAAAGGGAATAGGGTGCCATTTGGGGCATTAGACATTGTCTACCCAAAGCTGGGATTGCTGATGAGCTCATGAGATGTCATTAAGTAAACTAGCATCAAACAGCATAGAAATTCACAATCAAATGAGCCTGATGTCAATTCAAATTAGGCTGCCGTTGTGAATTACGTCTGTTAAGGAGTTTCTGAGCGAGCCAATGCCATGCGGTAGACGTGCAGAAAATGCCTTGTGTAGGTTTTGCCTGATACCCATGTTGAATATACGTAATGCACAAATCATACAAACATGTGCCAATTTTATCCAAAGCGCTTTATAGTCCAGTCAGTGCATCCATTGTTGTAGTCTACTGTATGTGACTGTTCATCCTGTGGGATGTTCGTTATTATGCCACACTACTTACATTACGTCTATTCATATTATTATCCTTTTCTTTAGTTGAGTCGTTTTAAAGCCATCGCAGTAGAAGTGCAGTGGAGCCGGAGAGGCACATTATAAATGTTCTACATGGTGTCTCTTCCCTCTGACTGAAAGAGTTTCTGCTTAGTATCTTCATTTAGCCCCAATACCCTCAACTCTGCTAAATTACTTTTTTTCATGGCAGTAATTTGACAAACTGTTCCAATGTTGGGATATTTATTTAACTAGAAAAATGTTGCACCTTTTCCTTTGATCTCTGAGCTCTCCGAGTGAAACAGAGTTTCGGTGTAACCTTTGTAAATACAGCCATGGACTGCGTTCCAAATGGCTCCCTATACAGTGCACTACTTTTGAACATGGCCTATAGTGCACTATATAGGGAACAGGGTGCCATTTGGGATGCTGCCTTACTGACTGAAGCACGTCTTGTTTTCTGGTGCTTAATCTATTTTTACACTATGGAGGAGAGGAGGGCACTTCTCTGCTCTGCTTTATTCAGACAGAGTGGTTGTCGACTCAGTCATGCTGAGTCATTATCTGTAGCACTGCCATGTCATCAATGAGACGGCTGTAGAGAGAGTGCTATAGTGTTGTTGTGCTGGAAATAAACTGTACTGTAATGCATTGTATAGTGGAGATAGAGACCACTGTATTCTACTGTTGTATTTCCCAGTGGTCACAGAGGTTAAGTATAATGTAGATAGACCGTAGATGTACTGCAGATGTACTGTACATACACTGAAATCTACTGTATTGTATAGTGCTGTATCTGTAGATGTAGTGTATTGTATAGTGCTGTATCTGTAGATGTAGTGTATTGTATAGTGCTGTATCTGTAGATGTAGTGTATTGTATAGTGCTGTATCTGTAGATGTACTGTAGTGTATTGTATAGTGCTGTATCTGTAGATGTACTGTAGTGTATTGTATAGTGCTGTATCTGTAGATGTAGTGTATTGTATAGTACTGTATCTGTAGATGTAGTGTATTGTATAGTACTGTATCTGTAGATGTAGTGTATTGTATAGTGCTGTATCTGTAGATGTACTGTAGTGTATTGTATAGTGCTGTATCTGTAGATGTATTGTATAGTACTGTATCTGTAGATGTAGTGTATTGTATAGTGCTGTATCTGTAGATGTAGTGTATTGTATAGTACTGTATCTGTAGATGTAGTGTATTGTATAGTACTGTATCTGTAGATGTAGTGTATTGTATAGTGCTGTATCTGTATCTGTAGATGTAGTGTATTGTATAGTGCTGTATCTGTAGATGTATTGTATAGTGCTGTATCTGTAGATGTATTGTATAGTGCTGTATCTGTAGATGTAGTGTATTGTATAGTGCTGTATCTGTAGATGTAGTGTATTGTATAGTGCTGTATCTGTAGATGTAGTGTATTGTATAGTGCTGTATCTGTAGATGTAGTGTATTGTATAGTGCTGTATCTGTAGATGTACTGTAGTGTATTGTATAGTGCTGTATCTGTAGATGTAGTGTATTGTATAGTGCTGTATCTGTAGATGTAGTGTATTGTATAGTACTGTATCTGTAGATGTAGTGTATTGTATAGTGCTGTATCTGTAGATGTACTGTAGTGTATTGTATAGTGCTGCATCTGTAGATGTATTGTATAGTGCTGTATCTGTAGATGTAGTGTATTGTATAGTGCTGTATGTGTAGATGTAGTGTATTGTATAGTGCTGTATCTGTAGATGTATTGTATTGTATTGTATAGTGCTGTATCTGTAGATGTACTGTAGTGTATTGTATAGTGCTGTATCTGTAGATGTACTGTAGTGTATTGTATAGTGCTGCATCTGTAGATGTATTGTATAGTGCTGTATCTGTAGATGTAGTGTATTGTATAGTGCTGTATGTGTAGATGTAGTGTATTGTATAGTGCTGTATGTGTAGATGTAGTGTATTGTATAGTGCTGTATCTGTAGATGTAGTGTATTGTATAGTGCTGTATGTGTAGATGTAGTGTATTGTATAGTGCTGTATCTGTAGATGTAGTGTATTGTATAGTGCTGTATCTGTAGATGTAGTGTATTGTATAGTGCTGTATCTGTAGATGTAGTGTATTGTATAGTGCTGTATCTGTAGATGTAGTGTATTGTATAGTGCTGTATCTGTAGATGTACTGTAGTGTATTGTATAGTGCTGCATCTGTAGATGTATTGTATAGTGCTGTATCTGTAGATGTTGTGTATTGTATAGTGCTGTATGTGTAGATGTAGTGTATTGTATAGTGCTGTATCTGTAGATGTATTGTATTGTATAGTGCTGTATCTGTAGATGTACTGTAGTGTATTGTATAGTGCTGCATCTGTAGATGTATTGTATAGTGCTGTATCTGTAGATGTAGTGTATTGTATAGTGCTGTATGTGTAGATGTAGTGTATTGTATAGTGCTGTATGTGTAGATGTAGTGTATTGTATAGTGCTGTATCTGTAGATGTAGTGTATTGTATAGTGCTGTATGTGTAGATGTAGTGTATTGTATAGTGCTGTATCTGTAGATGTAGTGTATTGTATAGTGCTGTATCTGTAGATGTAGTGTATTGTATAGTGCTGTATCTGTAGATGTAGTGTATTGTATAGTGCTGTATCTGTAGATGTAGTGTATTGTATAGTGCTGTATCTCTAGATGTACTGTAGTGTATTGTATAGTGCTGTATCTGTAGATGTAGTGTAGTGTATTGTATAGTGCTGTATCTGTAGATGTATTGTATAGTACTGTATCTGTAGATGTAGTGTATTGTATAGTGCTGTATCTCTAGATGTACTGTAGTGTATTGTATAGTGCTGTATCTGTAGATGTAGTGTATTGTATAGTGCTGTATCTGTAGATGTATTGTATAGTACTGTATCTGTAGATGTAGTGTATTGTATAGTGCTGTATCTGTAGATGTAGTGTATTGTATAGTACTGTATCTGTAGATGTAGTGTATAGTGCTGTATGTGTAGATGTACTGTAGTGTATTGTATAGTACTGTATCTGTAGATGTAGTGTATAGTGCTGTATGTGTAGATGTACTGTAGTGTATTGTATAGTGCTGTATCTGTAGATGTAGTGTATTGTATAGTGCTGTATCTGTAGATGTAGTGTATTGTATAGTACTGTATCTGTAGGTGTAGTGTAGTGTATTGTATAGTGCTGCATCTGTAGATGTAGTGTATTGTATAGTACTGTATCTGTAGGTGTAGTGTATTGTATAGTGCTGTATCTGTAGATGTAGTGTATTGTATAGTGCTGTATCTGTAGGTGTAGTGTATTGTATAGTGCTGTATCTGTAGATGTAGTGTATTGTATAGTACTGTATCTGTAGATGTAGTGTATTGTATAGTACTGTATCTGTAGGTGTAGTGTATTGTATAGTGCTGTATCTGTAGATGTAGTGTATTGTATAGTGCTGTATCTGTAGATGTACTGTAGTGTATTGTATAGTGCTGTATCTGTAGATGTAGTGTATTGTATAGTACTGTATCTGTAGATGTAGTGTATTGTATAGTACTGTATCTGTAGATGTACTGTATTGTATAGTGCTGTATCTGTAGATGTACTGTAGTGTATTGTATAGTGCTGTATCTGTAGATGTATTGTATAGTACTGTATCTGTAGATGTAGTGTATTGTATAGTACTGTATCTGTAGATGTAGTGTATTGTATAGTACTGTATCTGTAGATGTAGTGTATTGTATAGTGCTGTATCTGTATCTGTAGATGTAGTGTATTGTATAGTGCTGTATCTGTAGATGTATTGTATAGTGCTGTATCTGTAGATGTAGTGTATTGTATAGTGCTGTATCTGTAGATGTAGTGTATTGTATAGTGCTGTATCTGTAGATGTAGTGTATTGTATAGTGCTGTATCTGTAGATGTAGTGTATTGTATAGTGCTGTATCTGTAGATGTAGTGTATTGTATAGTGCTGTATCTGTAGATGTACTGTAGTGTATTGTATAGTGCTGTATCTGTAGATGTAGTGTATTGTATAGTGCTGTATCTGTAGATGTAGTGTATTGTATA
The DNA here is from genome assembly GCF_002021735.2 of Oncorhynchus kisutch. Lineage (NCBI taxonomy): Eukaryota > Metazoa > Chordata > Actinopteri > Salmoniformes > Salmonidae > Oncorhynchus > Oncorhynchus kisutch. The sequence continues at coordinate 15,898,623 of NC_034184.2, forward strand.
GTACTGTATCTGTAGATGTAGTGTATTGTATAGTGCTGTATCTGTAGATGTACTGTAGTGTATTGTATAGTGCTGCATCTGTAGATGTATTGTATAGTGCTGTATCTGTAGATGTAGTGTATTGTATAGTGCTGTATGTGTAGATGTAGTGTATTGTATAGTGCTGTATCTGTAGATGTATTGTATTGTATAGTGCTGTATCTGTAGATGTACTGTAGTGTATTGTATAGTGCTGTATCTGTAGATGTACTGTAGTGTATTGTATAGTGCTGCATCTGTAGATGTATTGTATAGTGCTGTATCTGTAGATGTAGTGTATTGTATAGTGCTGTATCTGTAGATGTAGTGTATTGTATAGTGCTGTATCTGTAGATGTAGTGTATTGTATAGTGCTGTATCTCTAGATGTACTGTAGTGTATTGTATAGTGCTGTATCTGTAGATGTAGTGTAGTGTATTGTATAGTGCTGTATCTGTAGATGTATTGTATAGTACTGTATCTGTAGATGTAGTGTATTGTATAGTGCTGTATCTCTAGATGTACTGTAGTGTATTGTATAGTGCTGTATCTGTAGATGTAGTGTATTGTATAGTGCTGTATCTGTAGATGTATTGTATAGTACTGTATCTGTAGATGTAGTGTATTGTATAGTGCTGTATCTGTAGATGTAGTGTATTGTATAGTACTGTATCTGTAGATGTAGTGTATAGTGCTGTATGTGTAGATGTACTGTAGTGTATTGTATAGTGCTGTATCTGTAGATGTAGTGTATTGTATAGTGCTGTATCTGTAGATGTAGTGTATTGTATAGTGCTGTATCTGTAGATGTAGTGTATTGTATAGTGCTGTATCTGTAGATGTAGTGTATTGTATAGTACTGTATCTGTAGGTGTAGTGTATTGTATAGTGCTGTATCTGTAGATGTAGTGTATTGTATAGTACTGTATCTGTAGGTGTAGTGTATTGTATAGTGCTGTATCTGTAGATGTAGTGTATTGTATAGTGCTGTATCTGTAGATGTAGTGTATTGTATAGTACTGTATCTGTAGATGTACTGTAGTGTATTGTATAGTGCTGCATCTGTAGATGTAGTGTATTGTATAGTACTGTATCTGTAGGTGTAGTGTATTGTATAGTGCTGTATCTGTAGATGTAGTGTATTGTATAGTGCTGTATCTGTAGATGTAGTGTATTGTATAGTGCTGTATCTGTAGATGTAGTGTATTGTATAGTGCTGTATCTGTAGATGTAGTGTATTGTATAGTGCTGTATCTGTAGATGTAGTGTATTGTATAGTGCTGTATCTGTAGATGTAGTGTAGTGTATTGTATAGTGCTGTATCTGTAGATGTAGTGTATTGTATAGTACTGTATCTGTAGATGTAGTGTAGTGTAGTGTATTGTATAGTGCTGTATCTGTAGATGTAGTGTATTGTATAGTACTGTATCTGTAGGTGTAGTGTATTGTATAGTGCTGTATCTGTAGATGTAGTGTATTGTATAGTGCTGTATCTGTAGATGTAGTGTATTGTATAGTACTGTATCTGTAGATGTAGTGTAGTGTATTGTATAGTGCTGTATCTGTAGATGTAGTGTATTGTATAGTACTGTATCTGTAGGTGTAGTGTATTGTATAGTGCTGTATCTGTAGATGTAGTGTATTGTATAGTGCTGTATCTGTAGATGTAGTGTATTGTATAGTGCTGTATCTGTAGATGTAGTGTAGTGTATTGTATAGTGCTGTATCTGTAGATCTACTATATATACAGTGCATTTGGAAAGTATTCAGACCCCTTGCCTTTTCCACATTTTATTACGTTACAGCATTATTCTAAAATGGATTATATCTGGGGGTTTTCACTGATCAATCTACACACAATACCCCATAATGACAATGCAAAAGCAGGTTTTACTTTTTTACATTTTTACAAATGTATAAAAAATAAATAAACTGAAATAAAATTTACATAAGTATTAAGACCCTTTACTCAGTACTTTGTTGAAGCACCTTTGGCAGTGATTACAGCCGTGAGTCTTCTTGGGTATGTCACTACAAGCTTGGCACACCTGTGTTTGGGGAGTTTCTCCCATTCTTCTCTGCAGATTCTCTGTCAGGTTGGATGGGGAGCATCGCTGCACAGCTATTTTCAGGTCTCTCCAGAGATGTTCGATGGGTTGAAGTCCGTTCTCTGGCTGGGCCACTCAAGGACATTCAGAAACTTATCCTGAAGCCACTCCTGCGTTGTTCTGGCTGTGTGCTTATGGTCGTTGTCTTGTTGGAAGGTGAACCTTTGCCCCAGTCAGAGGTCCTGAGCGCTCTGGAGCAGGTTTTCATCAAGGATCTCTCTGTACTTGGCTCTGTTCATCTTTCCCTTGATCCTGACTAGTCTCCCAGTCCCTGCCGCTGAAAAACATCCCCACAGCATGATGCTGCCACCACCATGCTTCACTGTAGGGATGGTATCAGCCAGATGATGAGCGGTGCCTGGTTTCCTTCAAATGTGATGCTTGACAATTCCTTCGACCTCATGGTTTGGTTTTTGCTCTAATATGCACTGACAACTGTGGGACCTTATATAGACAGGTCTGTGGCTTTCCAAAACATGTCAAAACAATTGAATTTACAACAGGTGGAATCCAATCAAGTTGTAGAAACATCTCAAGGATCATTAATGCAAATAGGATGCACCTGAGCTCAATTTCGAGTCTCATAGCAAAGGGTCTGAATACTTACTGTACCAGTCAAAGTTTGGACACACCTACTCATTCAAGGGGTTTTCTTTATTTTTACTATTTTCTACATTGTAGAATAATAGTGAAGACATCAAAACTATGAAATAACACATATGGAATCATGTAGTAACCAATAAAATATATATTTTGTATTTGAGATTCTTCAAAGTAGCCATCCTTTGCCTTTGACAGCTCTTGGCATTCTCTCAACCAGCTTCACCAGGCATGCTTTTCCAACAGTCTTGAAGGAATTCCACATATGCTGAGCACTTGTTGGCTGCTTTTCCTTCATTCTGCGATCCAACTCATCCCAAACCATCTCAATTGGCTTGAGGTCGGCTGATTGTGGAGGCCAGATCATCTGATGCAGCACTCCATCACTCTCCTTCTTGGTCAAATAGCCATTACACCGCCTGGAGGCGGTGAAAAACAAATGATAGTCCCACTAAGCGCAAACCAGATTGGATGGCTGCAGAATGCTGTGGTAGCCATGCTGGTTAAGTGTGCCTTGAATTCTAAATAAATCACTGACAGTGTCCCCTGCAAAGCACCTCCACACCATCACACATCCTCCTCCATGCTTCACGGTGGGAACCACACATGCAGAGATCATCCGTTCACCTACTCTGCATCTCACAAAGACATGGCAGTTGGAACCAAACATCTCAAAATTGGACTCATCAGACCAAAGGACAGATTTCCAATGGTCTAATATCCATTGCTCGTGTTTCTTGACCCAAGCAAGTCGCTTTTTCTTATTGGTGTCCTTTAGTATTGGTTTCTTTGCAGCAATTCGACCATGAAAGCCTGATTCACGCAGTCTCCTCTGAACAGTTGATGTTGAGATGTGTCTGTTACTTGAACTCTGTGAAGCATTTATTTGGGCTGCAATTTCTGAGTCTGTTAACTCTAATGAACATGTCCTCTGCAGCAGAGGTAACTCTGGGTCTTCCTTTTCTGTAGCGGTCCTCATGAGAGCCAGTTTCATCATAGTGCTTGATGGTTTTTGCTACTGCACTTGAAGAAACTTTAAAAGTTCTTGAAATGTTCCCTATTGACTGACTTTCATGTCTTAAAGTAAAGATGGACTGTCATTTCTCTTTGCTTATTTGAGCTGTTCTTGCTATAATATGGACTTGGTCTTTTACCAAATAGGGCTGTCTTCTGTATACCACCCCTACCTTGTCACAACACAACTGATGGCTTAAACACATTTAAGAAGGAAAGAAATTCCACAAATGAACTTTTAACAAGGCACACCTGTTAATTGAAATGCATTTCAGGTGACTACCTCATGAAGCTGGTTAAGAGATTGCCAAGAGTGTGCAAAGCTGTCATCAAGGCAAAGGGTGGCTATTTGAAGAATCTGAAATTTAAAATATATTTAGATTTGTGTAACACTTTTTTGGTTACTACATGATTCCATATGTGTTATTTCATAGTTTTGATGTCTTCACTATTATTCTACAATGTAGAAATAGTACAAATAAAGAAAAACTATTGAATGAGTGGGTGTGTCCAAACTTTTGACTGGTACTGTATGCAAAAGCTTTGTCATTATGGGGTATTGTGTGTAGATAGATGAGGATTTAAAATAAATATATATATTTTAGAATAAGACCGTAACGTAAATGTGGAAAAAGGGTCTGAATATTTACCGAAATCACTGTATATGTATAGATAGATAGCTAGCAGTGGAGGCTGGTGGGAGGACCTATAGGAGGACAGGCTATTTGGAATGGAATACATAGAACAGAGTCAAACGACGTTTCCATATGTTTGATGTGTTTGTTTCTGTTCCATTTATTCAATTCCAGCCATTACAATAAGCCTATCCTCCTATAGCACCTGCCACCAGCCTCCACTGATATATTGGGCTCCCGAGTGGCACAGCGGTCTGAGGCACTGCATATCAGTGCAAGAGGCGTCACTACAGTCCCTGGTTCAATTCCAGGCTGCATCACTTCTGGCCATGATTGGGAGTCCCATAGGGCGGCACGCAATTGCCCAGCCTCGTCTGGGTTTGGCCGGGGTAGGCCACATTAAGAATTTGTTCTTAACTGATTTGCCTAGCTAAATAAAGGTTCCATTTTTTTAATATAGATAGCACAGGGGGAATTCCTGGGCCAGGTACTGGAAAAAGGGTGTATTGATCTGGCAACTGGAGGGCTGCTGGGTTCACATCCTCATAGCATTCCCCTACAGTTTATAGTAAATCAATATAGGGAAAAAAGGACGTGCCGGAGACTGGTCTAGTGGTAGTTCTGCTGACTCCGGACCACGCATCGATTCTATCAAGCCCTTCAACTACCCATCTCCCTCTCTGTAACTGTCTTTCATCTACCCATCTCCCTCTCTGTAACTGTCTTTCATCTACCCATCTCCCTCTCTGTAACTGTCTTTCAACTACCCATCTCCCTCTCTGTAACTGTCTTTCAACTACCCATCTCCCTCTCTGTAACTGTCTTTCAACTACCCATCTCCCTCTCTGTAACTGTCTTACATCTACCCATCTCCCTCTCTGTAACTGTCTTTCAACTACCCATCTCCCTCTCTGTAACTGTCTTTCAACTACCCATCTCCCTCTCTGTAACTGTCTTTCAACTACCCATCTCCCTCTCTGTAACTGTCTTACATCTACCCATCTCCCTCTCTGTAACTGTCTTTCAACTACCCATCTCCCTCTCTGTAACTGTCTTACATCTACCCATCTCCCTCTCTGTAACTGTCTTACATCTACCCATCTCCCTCTCTGTAACTGTCTTTCAACTACCCATCTCCCTCTCTGTAACTGTTTTTCAACTACCCATCTCCCTCTCTGTAACTGTCTTACATCTACCCATCTCCCTCTCTGTAACTGTCTTTCAACTACCCATCTCCCTCTCTGTAACTGTCTTTCAACTACCCATCTCCCTCTCTGTAACTGTCTTTCAACTACCCATCTCCCTCTCTGTAACTGTCTTACATCTACCCATCTCCCTCTCTGTAACTGTCTTTCAACTACCCATCTCCCTCTCTGTAACTGTCTTTCAACTACCCATCTCCCTCTCTGTAACTGTCTTACATCTACCCATCTCCCTCTCTGTAACTGTCTTTCAACTACCCATCTCCCTCTCTGTAACTGTCTTTCAACTACCCATCTCCCTCTCTGTAACTGTCTTTCAACTACCCATCTCCCTCTCTGTAACTGTCTTTCATCTACCCATCTCCCTCTCTGTAACTGTCTTTCAACTACCCATCTCCCTCTCTGTAACTGTCTTTCAACTACCCATCTCCCTCTCTGTAACTGTCTTACATCTACCCATCTCCCTCTCTGTAACTGTCTTACATCTACCCATCTCCCTCTCTGTAACTGTCTTACATCTACCCATCTCCCTCTCTGTAACTGTCTTACAACTACCCATCTCCCTCTCTGTAACTGTCTTACATCTACCCATCTCCCTCTCTGTAACTGTCTTACAACTACCCATCTCCCTCTCTGTAACTGTCTTACATCTACCCATCTCCCTCTCTGTAACTGTCTTTCATCTACCCATCTCCCTCTCTGTAACTGTCTTTCAACTACCCATCTCCCTCTCTGTAACTGTCTTTCAACTACCCATCTCCCTCTCTGTAACTGTCTTTCAACTACCCATCTCCCTCTCTGTAACTGTCTTTCATCTACCCATCTCCCTCTCTGTAACTGTCTTACATCTACCCATCTCCCTCTCTGTAACTGTCTTTCAACTACCCATCTCCCTCTCTGTAACTGTCTTACATCTACCCATCTCCCTCTCTGTAACTGTCTTTCAACTACCCATCTCCCTCTCTGTAACTGTCTTTCATCTACCCATCTCCCTCTCTGTAACTGTCTTTCAACTACCCATCTCCCTCTCTGTAACTGTCTTTCAACTACCCATCTCCCTCTCTGTAACTGTCTTTCAACTACCCATCTCCCTCTCTGTAACTGTCTTTCATCTACCCATCTCCCTCTCTGTAACTGTCTTACATCTACCCATCTCCCTCTCTGTAACTGTCTTTCAACTACCCATCTCCCTCTCTGTAACTGTCTTACATCTACCCATCTCCCTCTCTGTAACTGTCTTTCAACTACCCATCTCCCTCTCTGTAACTGTCTTTCATCTACCCATCTCCCTCTCTGTAACTGTCTTTCAACTACCCATCTCCCTCTCTGTAACTGTCTTTCAACTACCCATCTCCCTCTCTGTAACTGTCTTACATCTACCCATCTCCCTCTCTGTAACTGTCTTTCATCTACCCATCTCCCTCTCTGTAACTGTCTTTCAACTACCCATCTCCCTCTCTGTAACTGTCTTTCAACTACCCATCTCCCTCTCTGTAACTGTCTTTCATCTACCCATCTCCCTCTCTGTAACTGTCTTTCAACTACCCATCTCCCTCTCTGTAACTGTCTTTCAACTACCCATCTCCCTCTCTGTAACTGTCTTTCATCTACCCATCTCCCTCTCTGTAACTGTCTTTCAACTACCCATCTCCCTCTCTGTAACTGTCTTTCAACTACCCATCTCCCTCTCTGTAACTGTCTTACATCTACCCATCTCCCTCTCTGTAACTGTCTTACATCTACCCATCTCCCTCTCTGTAACTGTCTTACATCTACCCATCTCCCTCTCTGTAACTGTCTTTCAACTACCCATCTCCCTCTCTGTAACTGTCTTTCAACTACCCATCTCCCTCTCTGTAACTGTCTGTCAACTACCCATCTCCCTCTCTGTAACTGCCTTTCAACTACCCATCTCCCTCTCTGTAACTGTCTTTCAACTACCCATCTCCCTCTCTGTAACTGTCTTACATCTACCCATCTCCCTCTCTGTAACTGTCTTTCATCTACCCATCTCCCTCTCTGTAACTGTCTTTCAACTACCCATCTCCCTCTCTGTAACTGTCTTACATCTACCCATCTCCCTCTCTGTAACTGTCTTACATCTACCCATCTCCCTCTCTGTAACTGTCTTACATCTACCCATCTCCCTCTCTGTAACTGTCTTACATCTACCCATCTCTCTCTCTGTAACTGTCTTACATCTACCCATCTCCCTCTCTGTAACTGTCTTACATCTACCCATCTCTCTCTCTGTAACTGTCTTACATCTACCCATCTCTCTCTCTGTAACTGTCTTACATCTACCCATCTCCCTCTCTGTAACTGTCTTACATCTACCCATCTCTCTCTCTGTAACTGTCTTACATCTACCCATCTCTCTCTCTGTAACTGTCTTACATCTACCCATCTCTCTCTCTGTAACTGTCTTACATCTACCCATCTCCCTCTCTGTAACTGTCTTACATCTACCCATCTCCCTCTCTGTAACTGTCTTACATCTACCCATCTCCCTCTCTGTAACTGTCTTTCAACTACCCATCTCCCTCTCTGTAACTGTCTTTCATCTACCCATCTCCCTCTCTGTAACTGTCTTACATCTACCCATCTCCCTCTCTGTAACTGTCTTACATCTACCCATCTCCCTCTCTGTAACTGTCTTTCAACTACCCATCTCCCTCTCTGTAACTGTCTTTCATCTACCCATCTCCCTCTCTGTAACTGTCTTACATCTACCCATCTCCCTCTCTGTAACTGTCTTACATCTACCCATCTCCCTCTCTGTAACTGTCTTACATCTACCCATCTCCCTCTCTGTAACTGTCTTACATCTACCCATCTCTCTCTCTGTAACTGTCTTACATCTACCCATCTCCCTCTCTGTAACTGTCTTACATCTACCCATCTCTCTCTCTGTAACTGTCTTACATCTACCCATCTCTCTCTCTGTAACTGTCTTACATCTACCCATCTCCCTCTCTGTAACTGTCTTACATCTACCCATCTCTCTCTCTGTAACTGTCTTACATCTACCCATCTCTCTCTCTGTAACTGTCTTACATCTACCCATCTCTCTCTCTGTAACTGTCTTACATCTACCCATCTCTCTCTCTGTAACTGTCTTACATCTACCCATCTCTCTCTCTGTAACTGTCGTACATCTACCCATCTCTCTCTCTGTAACTGTCTTACATCTACCCATCTCCCTCTCTGTAACTGTCTTACATCTACCCATCTCTCTCTCTGTAACTGTCTTACATCTACCCATCTCTCTCTCTGTAACTGTCTTACATCTACCCATCTCTCTCTCTGTAACTGTCTTACATCTACCCATCTCTCTCTCTGTAACTGTCTTACATCTACCCATCTCTCTCTCTGTAACTGTCTTACATCTACCCATCTCCCTCTCTGTAACTGTCTTTCAACTACCCATCTCCCTCTCTGTAACTGTCTTTCATCTACCCATCTCCCTCTCTGTAACTGTCTTACATCTACCCATCTCCCTCTCTGTAACTGTCTTACATCTACCCATCTCCCTCTCTGTAACTGTCTTTCAACTACCCATCTCCCTCTCTGTAACTGTCTTTCATCTACCCATCTCCCTCTCTGTAACTGTCTTACATCTACCCATCTCCCTCTCTGTAACTGTCTTACATCTACCCATCTCCCTCTCTGTAACTGTCTTACATCTACCCATCTCCCTCTCTGTAACTGTCTTACATCTACCCATCTCCCTCTCTGTAACTGTCTTTCAACTACCCATCTCCCTCTCTGTAACTGTCTTTCATCTACCCATCTCCCTCTCTGTAACTGTCTTACATCTACCCATCTCCCTCTCTGTAACTGTCTTACATCTACCCATCTCCCTCTCTGTAACTGTCTTACATCTACCCATCTCCCTCTCTGTAACTGTCTTACATCTACCCATCTCCCTCTCTGTAACTGTCTTACATCTACCCATCTCCCTCTCTGTAACTGTCTTACATCTACCCATCTCCCTCTCTGTAACTGTCTTACATCTACCCATCTCCCTCTCTGTAACTGTCTTACATCTACCCATCTCCCTCTCTGTAACTGTCTTTCAACTACCCATCTCCCTCTCTGTAACTGTCTTTCAACTACCCATCTCCCTCTCTGTAACTGTCTTTCAACTACCCATCTCCCTCTCTGTAACTGTCTTACATCTACCCATCTCCCTCTCTGTAACTGTCTTTCAACTACCCATCTCCCTCTCTGTAACTGTCTTACATC